>NW_010112230.1:0-6932 GCF_000699245.1 Pterocles gutturalis
CCGGCCGGAGCTGTGTCCAGGTGTGACCGGCACAGAGCTGCTCTGCGGAACCGAGCCTGAGCCAGGAACGGGTTAATGCGATATCCGCCAGGATATAGTGTTATACTCTGCCCATGGAGATGGTATATATTTTCTAGCTATGTGTTCTCATATTGCATGGTCCTTACGACTCTCCAGCTACGGACCAAAGCTAGTAATAGCCAAGCCGGGTGCTCAACAGATGCGCCCGTGGAAGCCACATGTAGAAGCGAGAGGTGAGAAGCAGAACATTAAGGTTTCTGTTGTCACACACACACACAAGACGCTACACAGAGCATATTTTACAGACTCCCAGAAGAAAGTTACTGAACCTTTTTATAAGCCACAGTTCAGCTGTCATCTGTACAACCAAGACAGACATCCACACTTGTTATCTGAAGCAAGAAAAATCAGCTCTCCCTGTGCAGCTGGCACGTCACAGAGAAGCCTCACTTCCTAGGAACTAGAAACATGTAAAGTCAAAGAAATAGAATACACAAATAGAAATAGGTCAATAAGTAGAATCAGAAACAGAACGTCAATAGAAATATGCGAAGTCAAATTCAGAAATAACACTATTAGTACATGCAAGCTACCAGGAAGAGAGCATTAATAAGCACCTGGAAGCCTGAGCTGATACAAGCTGCATTTTCTTCACGTACTCAGTGGGCCAGATGGAAAGGCAAAAACCATCTCTTGTTCATACCAACACTGTCAAGAGGAGCTGATCTATTTTAGCACAGGGGCCAGAAGAACTCGACCAGTGCTGCCTGGCTCAGCTCACACCACGCATCGCTGCCCATCTCTTCACCTTCCCTGTCATTACAGCTGCACCCAGGCCTGATGCCGAGTGTCTTCCTGGCAGCTGCGTGCACTCCTCTTAGTGGATAGCCAGGTCCCCTACTACATGCAAACCTTTTGTTAGATAAATTCAGATGTTGCAATAATTGCAAGTTTTCTTACCATGTGCAAGGTTTTCCCAAGGGCACAGAGAGCCTGAAACAAGGACTGGAAATGGAGTTCATACATCTGATAGTCAGCTTCCATGTAATGTAAATTCTAAAACACAGGACTGTTACCTAAAAAAAGTAATTAAGAAGCAAAGTTATGTTAAAAAAAAATTTTTTTAAAAATCTGTTGACCTTTTTCTTTTACAAATAGATTTTTCCTAAAATGTGAATAATATCCACTATTCACAAATAGTGAATTGTTACAATACAATGAAATCATTATTATTATTCCAACTATTGTAACTTCATCAGCAAATACTTACCTGCAAAATGACCATCTTGCGCAATATTAAAAATAAAGCTACCCAAAATCTTTCCCCCTCCAGGCGGATGAATGTGTAAGACAACACACTTCTGTTTTATATATTTAGTCAAGAATTCACTATTCAGTGCTGGAAAACACAGTTCAATCTTGTGGAATTTTTGCTTGAACAAACTGTTGAAGAAAGTTAAAACAGTGCAGCTGTGATACTACTGGAAAACTATGTCTGATCCTGTAACAGTTATATTTACATAATTAGTGCTCTAAGGCAGCTAATGTATCAATGCAATTCAAGTAATATTTCTTAGGCAGCAGACGCCTTTCAAGTCTTGGTTTGAGATTTAAGCACCCTGCAGGGTACAGACACAATTTCTAGAAGTTTGTATCTCTACTAGATTTCTAGAATTACGAATGTATACGTTACCTGCAAATACCTTCTCAAAAACAATCCTGGCTTGTAGGACAGCACTTTTGCAGCAAACAGACAGTATCTCAGCTTGATTTGCAGGACTGTTAATCTTTACTTCTAGGAATGAAAGGAACCAGGTTTTACTGCTTTTGATGGACCATGATTTTGTTGTACTCCCTGACACAGCTGAAAAGTTTGGGCAGGGGGTTAAACCCTCATAATAAAACAGTATGTGACTCTGAAGGAGAGTAGCCTACTATGGTCTTAATTTATTCCTCCAGATGTTCCTATTACAGGGTTACAGATCAGTTGCTGAATCCAAGGTAAGCACCTATTTCACCATTAGCTCTGCTCAATCTGAGGAAATGCACCAAGCTTTACCTACAGTTGCATCAGGTCAAGGAGTGCCTTGAACACTAATTTACTCTACTGCAATCTTTTTTTCTGAAATGCAACCATCATAAACATTTTAACACCCTTTTTTAAAACAGACATACTCGTGCCTCTGTAAAATTAAATCTGGATGAGACGTCTGTAACCAGCTGCAGTGTTAGAGCTAAGTCAGTAAGATGAAAATTGCCACTTTTGTCAAGACAGAGCAAAACCCAGAAATCCCACAACAGGAAACAATACCCATGCAAGCAGCAGTAGTCAGAAGCTGGTAAAGACAGTATCACATCCTAATAGCAACACTGGAGGCCGTAGTTGAAACCAGAATCTATTACAGGATCAGAGAAAACCTGCATAACATTTGAGCAGGACTTCATGCATTGAGAGTTTTGAGAAACTAGAACCACTTGCAATAAATCATTAACTACGTATTAATAGCATGGATTCTTTCTTATCACAAATCACTAGAGATGTTTAAAATAACTTCATAATACTTCAAGTTCACTGGAGCGTCAGAGGAAACTAAAGATGTCCTGAATTTCCAGCAAGACTCCTGGAAGCCAGTTTTGAGGTGTCAAAGCAGCACCTTCAGTATAGACAGAAATAAAAGAAATTGTTATCTGAATGTTTCTGAATAAATATATACCAACTAACACCCTGTTGTGTTTCTGCATTAAGTCTGTTTCTCAGAAAAATAAAAGCTTTAGAACACCCCTGTTAATCAGAATTCATTTACAACATAAAGGAGAAACTGCTTTGAAAACCTGTGGCTTTGAAAACTGCAAAACACACTCCAAATGTAATCCACTAACCAGGATGTAGAGAAAAATCATTATAATTCTCCTCCATCTGCTGTTTCAGAAAAACCTCCTCCTGTTCTCACCAGATAAGTCTGATGTGACTGGACTGTGCTCCCAATGCTCTGTCCCTCCTTATCCTGGCAGAGCTCCTGCTCCATACCACCATTTCCACTTGGAGGAGCACCAGGAGCACAGCTTTCACTCTTCCAGCCCTTCGCCCTGTGCATTTAGATGCTGTGCAGTTCCCAAAACTTCTCTCAAAATCGTTTCTAAACTCTCACAACTTTCATAACACTCAGATCACCCCTAATCTATATAAAAATATAGCGGCTATGATTATCTTCCTATCCCATCTTGACTAAAACACCAGCTCTACTAAATCCTTTCATACACTTTTTTTTCCTGGGCAATAATAATCTACTCCTCACCTTCAACACTCTTTGCATATTTCTCTCATCTCTCAGTTGTCCCCTCCTCTCTACTGGATCACTTGTTTTAATAGCTTCTACCACACTCAAAGACTCTGCAAGCAGCATATACATTACATATTAGTTAACCATGTAATCAGCATATACACAGGACTAACACATTGCCAGGCTGAGAATTTATCTACTTATCCCCTCAATAAGGGGACAAGGGTTTACATGTACTTAGGTGTGCTTTTCAGCAGCCCATCTCTGCTTTGCTCATGTCATCAGCCTTCAAGCGTTTGTCCACCTTTCCCTCCAACAGCTCTCTTCTAAATCCTTACTACCCCTACCATCCCCTCTGAGTGAATGATTTCTCAAGGATATCAGAGCAAACCAGCTCCAGTAAGAGAGAGATATATTAGCTCCATAATTTCAATCTGAGGTTTTTTCCTTCTTGATTGAGAACTGGCAATTTGCAGATTTCAGTTGATCTACAAACATTTTCACATAAATTCATTTTGCAAAGACTATATAGATATCCAGGCAGCACACACCTGGATATCAAAATGCTAACCATAATCCAAGGATTTAAACAACCAACCATTTTCGAAGCTTGGTTTTATTGAGAATTTGGCAGAGGATGCTTCGAGCACATGCTGTCAGACTGAGACACACACACCATCTTCTCTACTACTATATGTTAACCTTGTTTAGGGAACAATCAAAGCCTACGTGAATACAGAATGAAACTACGAAACTTCAAATGGACTTCTCCCAGTCTGCGCCTCGATGCCCCCCTCACTCAATACCACAAATCTCTCATGAAAACCTTGTCAGTGCTACAGGGAACTGGAAGTGCTCTGTTCAGTTGTTCATCATCTTCAGATTATTTAATGCCTGCATAGCATTGTGTTAGCCCATAACAGCATCAGGCGTCCTCAATAAAAGCATAGTTCCCTGTCTATTCATCACAGAGTATTGCAGCCCAGTACCTATTTCTCAAGTTTAAAACCATACCACAAATGAATCCATCTGATGTCCTCTGAAACTAATCCCCCCCAAAACAACGTAAGAACTCTGCCAGGAAGAAATCTCACATAATACTTACACTTTTTTTTTGTTCAGTTGAAAGTCTCCTTTCAAATACTCATCTTCATCCACATGCCAGCTCCTGGCATCATCTCATTGTAACTTTAAGGCTTAGCCCCTCACACCTGAGAATAAAAAATTTCCCTTTAATTTGAGAAAAGTCAAATAAATTATATCCCTTTAAGTGATTTGTAACTAAGATATTGGAAATAATTTTTTGAGGAAGTATTTTTCCTGAAAGAACACAATAGTTTTGATAAATACATTCAGTTTAAGGAAATTAGCATGTTTATCTTTTCTGTTCACCAGTAAAATCATTGGCCAAAAATTTTTCTGATCAGCTACACCATGCAATTCTGTTAACATAAGATGGAAATAAGCAAGCTGGGAGGACAGCAGGGCTGTTCTCTCCACAGCAGTGTCAGCTTTCACTGGTTTGAAGTACTCAGTTACAGCCACACACTCAGAAACACAAGATATGAGTCATTGCAAGAGACAGGCTACCAGCCTGGAGTGACAACTGACTCGATTCAATAGAACAGTTTATTCTGTTAGTTGCATCAAAGCTGCATCTCTGACAAAAAAAAAAAAATGGGCAAAATCTTGGTTCTGCTTAAGTCAACAAAGTGTTTTCTATTCCCTGCAGCTAGGACTTCTCACAAGATTATCTGGCTCTGAGAAAACTATTGTGTCAAAAACGCACAAATAATATAGTTACTATTAAGGACATTGTAACAACTGTCTTTAGTAGTTTGGTTTATATTTAATCTAACCATAGACACATCTATCCACACTGAAACATTTACAACTTCTCTCCTACCAAAAGATTGGATTTTTTTTTTCCCTTCTCTCACCTTATTAGTCCTTTAAATCACATCTCTCAGGATGACAGTAACAACAGGTACCTGTAACAGAACCGGAACTTAACCACTAAAAAAAACCACATATAAGCTTATATGAATCTTTAAACAAAAGAGACTCAAAAATTGAAGTTTACCGCAGGTGCTCCCAGGGCAAAACACCACCAGCAATGACAAAAAGGAACATTAATGAAAAAATTAATACAATACTACAACAGTTACTCATTGATGTAACATTTTATGACATACTAGAAGAACCAGATAAGACAAAACAAAAACATAAAATACCTGGAAGTTGTGGTTAAATCCTTGTTAAAATCTGCCATTAAAATTAGCAGTGCAAACAGTTTTTTAAAAAGTGCTTTTTGGTTAGACAATATGTCGAAACACATAGTTCTCATCATCAACCATATAAACTTTACACCAGCTGAGGAAAACTATGATAACAAACCACCATGAACCCCCTATTCTCCAGGGCAGAAAACTCTTAGTAAAAGACCCCTGTTGAGAAAGATGAAAGACAAACTAAGAGAGAAATGGTCTTCAAAGGAAGTCTGTTGTAATTGCAGACAAAAACTGTTGCTATTGCTTACAGCATTATTCAAAGGTAATGCGCAGGGGCATGTCTGCATGAGGGTCTAAAACAGACCCTGGCCTCACTCATGTTGTTTTACCCAAATGTAGCTCTCCAAAATTGCTATTTTATCTAATATATATGCTTAAGAGTACTCTTACTTGCTGCCTGTCAGAACAAGTCAAGAATCTTTCCCCATCTTTGCCTCAGAATATATCATACACAGTATAACTAATACACGTTTAAATAAAGAATATGTCACTAACGAGCATCAGAATGCCTTACCCAATGGAAATTTGTAAACATCACAGAAGGACCAGACTACTTAAAATTTATACAAGGATAATTTAGACTAAGTTACTAAGAATAAAAGAAATAATAAAGGAATTATTTTACTAAGTAAAGTAGGATTTAAATTTGTACCCAAGAATTAACCTGCAAAACCAGCACTTTAATTATGGATGCATTGTAAATTTCTAATATGCTTCATGTTAACAAAATCTGAACACGTATACACTGTTTAAATCTTAATCTCTGAAGAGCCAAATTCTGGCTGGCTGCTTCATATACTTTGCCAAACAGAATTACATCTCAGTCTGCATGTTTCCTAAACTCTGATCTGAAGTTTCTCTGTCCTCAGAGCTGCAGAAAGAAGATCTTATAGACAATATTAGACCCATATCAGATTCCCAAGTTGCCCAAAGAAAGGGTGCACTCTCCCTAGTTCCTGTCTTCTGGCATTCAGCTGTGTATGGCCCAGCAGTGTGCCAGCACCCGGACACAGCATAAACAGAGGAAGCAACAATTGTTTGGTTTACCTAAAGCAGAGGGCAAATGAGCCCCAGATTAGCTTAGGAATTAAAAATTTGTCGGGTAAAGTAATATTGTTTTCCCAAGTCTTTAATCCTCATTGTTGTGGTTTGAACCCACTGGCTAATAGCCAAAGACCACACAGCTGCTCACTCACCCTCCCCCCCTCCTGATGATGGAGGAAAGAATTAAAGGGGTAAAAGGAAGAGGCTCGTGGGTTGAGGTAAGAAAAATTTAATAACTAAACAAGAATAAAATTTAAAATAATAACAATAATAGTAATATATCCAAATATACAAA
>NW_010112231.1:0-18342 GCF_000699245.1 Pterocles gutturalis
GAGTAAAAGAGATCCGCAACCAAAAGGACGATCTTCTGGGGGGTCCTCACCTCTATACTGGGCATGACGTGTATGTTATGGGATAGATTATTGGCCACTTTGGGTCTCAATCCCGAGCCTAAGATCAAATCCTGGGCTAGTAACTGGGGCTGTGCTCCCTCACAGCTTCTCCAGTCTGCAGACAGACAGAGAAGCTGAAAGACCTTGTCAGCTGCATAAACATCACTTTTTATCAGCTTTCTGCTGAGCACAAATCCAAAACACAGCTTCTTGCTAGCTATTATGCAGAAAGTTAATAGCTATTATGCAGAAAGTTAACTCTGTCTCAGCTTAACCCAGGACATCGGTATGCAGCAATATACGGATGCATCATTGATGAGGTTCATTCAACAAACAAACAGAAAGGACCCTAGAAGGTTTTTGCTTAGAAGGAAAAACATTTGTTAGAAAGAATACAGGAGTAGGCACTTCTCTTTCTTCCCGCCACCCCTCACTTATGATTTTTAGGAAGGAGAAAAGCAATTTTGGATGAAAACTGCCATAGGTCTTCCTGGTCAAAATGAAAGAAGAAGGACAGATAGTGTCTATCCTAGCAATGGACACCAAACTCCTGACCTCAGCTTTGCCACACTGGCAGACAACTTTGCTTCCACAAAGTTGCTGCAGATTTACATTAGTGTAAGAGACAAGAAGAGACCTCAAATGATGAATACAGAGAAAAAGAGCAGGTTTGTTCCTATCTGAGCTTTGTACCTTAACTGCTGCTCTAAAGCGAATGTACCAATCTCTACAGTCATTCAAAGCCAGCAGTTTGGATGCAAGAAAGGTTCCACAATTTCCCCTTCTCCTCAAACAATGAGCCACCAACTCAAGTCAGTCATTCAATTCAAAGCCAGTGTTTTTCTATGTTGAACAATAATGTTTCAACACATCTAGGACCCATGGAAATCTACGCTTCATCAGCAAGCAACAGAAGCAGAGAAAAAAATCTCTGCATTATAAAGGAACCATTCTTTGAAATAAATGGAAATAATTTCAAATTTTGAAAAGAAAAGCATTTACCAAAATTTGCAAATATTTGAAAATACGTGGGGCTGGAAGAAGCTTGCTTGATGTATTTCAGTTGTTTGTTTTATTCAATGAAGCATTTCATGTCAATTAAAGAAAGGCCTAAGAAATCTAACCCATCTCATAAGCAATCACAGATGATAAAAAGCTTCAAAGAAAACCTCTTATTTCTTATGCATCATCCTCACATGCAGGTCCAGTTGCAGACAGTGGAATGCAATTCTACAGCTTTTTTTGCTGTCTTCTGTATTATTGTTAAGAATGTTGGAAAGGGATACTTGGATTTTAGTTATGATCTTTTAGATTTTCAATAAAGCATTTAATAGGCGCGCTTCATCACGAAGACATTGTAAACTTGCAAGTTGTTAGCTGAGAATTTAACACAAGACAAGTGTTTCCTTATGCAATTGGACAGGTCTGCTTTCTTTAAGATTTTGAGTGGATTTTCTCAGTTCTCATGTTGCAATCGGGCATATCAGCTTTCAGCTTCATTATCTCTAGGCTTATAGCACTCAAGGCATCATATAACATTCAGTGAAAAATGTTAGCTTTGGACAGACTATTATGTCTATACGCACACTTTGCAAGACACTAAAGTGGATCTTATCAGTTAGTAAAGCAAGAGCCCCAGAGGCTCACTATTCCTGGGAATGTATTTGCAAATGTTTAAGGTTGCAGGGCTCAAAGTGGGATCCTTAAGAATTGAAGACAGATGTTCTCCTACCTAATAGCCAACAGAAAGACCAAATTACCGACAGATGATATCCTTGAAAGCCATAGGAAGTAAGTGACAACTGGTCACCAGGAGTGCAGCTACCAGAAGAAACAGGTTAACCAGTTTGCACACCAACTGGTCTTAAAAGTCCTATCTATTAATTCTTGTGATTAAATTCAGATACTTCTCAATGGAGATAACACTACTGAACACCTAACTGCTACACTGAAGATTTCCTAAAGTGCTTTTGGCAATCTGCATGTTTTATTTGCAAAGGCCACCTTGTAATGCAGAGCAGCAAGGCGGTCACGCCTGTGGTTTGTGAAAAGCAGCTGAACAAAGCAGACCTTCTTCACATGCTCAGGTGCTTTCCATCGTAAGTTTCTTAAGAAAAAAGGTAAAATGAAACTTCAGTTGAATTTTGCATAAACATAACACTTCTAGTATTTCACTTTGTATGAGAAGTGTCTCCTGGAAGGAAAAAAATAAAGTTCTCATTTAACTGCTTATTAGTTGTGAGGAAATCGGAAAAGGTCAGAACCTCAGCCACAATTATGGGCTGGCTGGCCATGCGTATTGATGCTGCAGGCTGCATTGCAGTCCTGGATGGAGATGAAGCCAGTTACTGAGCTTCTTCGAACATCAAAAACAATCTAGTCAGGGCAACAAAGACCTCAGCATGATCTCATTTACTTGGCCGGCCTTTTTTTCTAATATGTGTTTGATGTTTTCTACAGTATTCAAAGGAGCACCATAATAATGAGAAAATAATATCCCATAGCCTTTTTTATCCTCATGCTGACATTTTTAAAGAACACACCGATAAAATGACATTGTAATTACAGAATCATTTGGCCAGCTTCTGAAGTTCTTACTTGGTTTCTGGTCAGGAAAACAGAGCAACTTCTGAGGTCTCAGGCATAATGAATTTAATTCAGTACTTTTTTTTTTTTTAATAAAATATGCTGCACACAAAAAAAAGAACAAGAGACTGTGTTGCAAAAGGCTGGCAAAAAACTTTATTCCTCTCTCCAGGAATATATATTAAAACATATGCAAAAGCACGTACAAGTAACCCAGTTATTCAAGAATCTTTGCCGTTTATTTGACTCATCTGCAAACAATAACACAAGGGGAAATCTGGTAGAAGACAATGCTTTCTTTCTGCTTGTTCTTTCCACATATGCCTTCTGCCAAAAGAACAGGTGCTGCTGCTCTCCCGGGTGCTGCTGAAAAGCCGGGCTCTGCAGAAATAGCGCTTCCCAAAAAGGACCGGCTGAGCCTTAGGTAAGAACATGGCTGTCTGGCAGGAACCCCTCCAAAACCGGGGATATGAATATGGATCATTTTAAAGGACAAAAAGGTAAAAAACATATGCTGGTGTAGCCTGTGGTGACACCCATGGATTAAATGTATGCTCTGGTTATAACAATAATGCAGCTGGGTGTCAGGGCTGCGCCTATGCACACACTCAGAACCATTGGTCACCAGCAAGGCAGTACCAATTGCCCCCCAGCCCATTTCTGCCCAGGTGAGATGACAGATACAGGACCTCTGCAAGGCAGTCCTGGCCTCACATAGACATCAGCAGCAGCTGCCTGATTCTATGTTTTCATAAGATATATTTTGCACATAGGTTGAGATAGTCACTAGACCACAGAGTGGTCATGTAGGACAAGTAGCTGAATTACAGTAATTCATGGGACAACAGTTCACGGAGCCTCACCCGACCCAGGTGAAGAAGCTGTCACAAAGACGTCTGTGATGGAAGCCAACAGGACCATCTAGGCAGTGAATGACTAACCTGTTAATGGCATTCCCTATGTGAGCACTAACCTTTGCAGACAATCTCAATAAATCAGTTTCTTTAAGCGACAGTCTGTGCATGGGTATCTGTGCAGCACGCCAGTACAGAAAAAAACCAAGCCCAGTCAGGATATGACCCAGCTAGCAATACAGGAATAGCAGGAGCTTTCCTAGTAGGGGGAGGCAGGTTGTTCAGCAGTTTGAACTTCATTTTAAGGCTTAGGAGATGTAAGTTTAATCCCTGCTCCATCTACTTCCTTCCTAGAGGACTTCTGGAAATTTTCAAGATAATAAACCTCTAAGTACCTTTAGTAGTGGACCCTTAATTTTCCTGTAACTCAGTTCTTCATTTGTACATTGAGTATCACAGTACTTCCTTATCTCACTGGGGTGTTATGAGGGTCAAGCGCACTGAAGATGACTCAATACTCTTCAATACTTCTGCCGGTCTTCAATTCTCTTTACACTTTTTTTCTTCTACAGTCCAAGGCTTTCAGAAGTATTTAGACATTTAGGAATTCCAGAGAAATGATCACATAATTTTAAAATGCTTGTAAGAAGATAAAGTGCTAAATCCTACTTGAATCTACATTGACATTCTAGACAATGCCTGACCACATCGTTGCATAGCTCAATACCGTAAAAAATCACATCTTCTGCCATTTAGGTGCATTAGAAAACTTTAACCAAATCATATTGCCATGATTTATTTTGTGCCTCCCCTATCAGATGAGCAACTACTGAGAGAATTTCATACAATATGAGTCATCTGGAAATACTTTGGTATGGGTTTTATTAGAGCTTAAATAATTGAAGCTTATTACTTGTGACTTATCATTTATTTGTATAACAGTGGTAATGCAAGGCTATACATCATCCAAAATGAAATACTTATATAAAAAGGAAAATGAAAACCCACAGCATTTTAATATTTCTGTTTAAGTCACAGTGGTTGATTTACTTTATTAGAGAAAACTGCAGATTGTATCTTCTACATCAGGTAGAACTTCCACCAACCCACCACATCTTCACTCAAAAGACATCTGACTGCTGTGTCAAAATGTAAAAATTCTTGAAAGAAAAAAGATGTAAAGTAATAGCTATTAGTCTTGATATATCTGATGCATCACTGTGCCAGCAGCCTTCCATTAACAGATGATCTTTAAGAGATGATTTAAAATGTTACATAGATGAGAAAAGCTACGTACACCGTCCAAAATAAATTGCTGATTTGGGAACTTAATTCCCTCCACACTGGAAGGACAGTAGAAAGATTATTGATGCTACTAAATCAAACTCTATGTTAATGATCTGTGTGAGACCAAGGTGAGGGTCAAGCCTAACATTTCTGCAAATTTTAGTTGCCTTTTAACTAGATCCATCTTTACAGAAAGTGAGGCATCCATTCCATTACCAAGCTGCTGTAAGATTCTTTTTGGCTGATGTGTTTGGCAAGCAAAATTATTTGTAACAGGAAAAAAAAAGGACATGAAACTCAAGAGGAAATGTGGAGCTGAGAGATTCATTCACATATTCTTTTTATGACAACTTTTTCACATTCATTTCCTAATTAATGAGTGCAAGCATGTACTACTGAGCAGCAACTGTGTTCAGCATGGCTGGGAGAATCACCTACAAAGTCTTTTGCTGAATGATATTCTAGGTCAAAGTAGGGAAACCATGAGATGTCATCCTTATAACTGAAATGTTTCAATTCAGATATCTTTATCATCCAACTAAAGACTAAGATCAGGAAGCAAAAATGTGCAAATCTATCAGTTAAATGCACAGATCACTGTGCAGTTACATACTTTTATTTTGATGTTGTGCAGATAAATATGTAAACAATTTGCTTTTCTTGTGGACAAATCTCAGTGATTCTGCACCTTGGACATAGAGATCACTGCCTGTTTTCTCAGTATTGACTCACAAAAGCCCATAGCTAAGAAGTATCACATTTTCTACCACCAAGGTCTTTTTTATATAATCCATGCATGGGTCCAAATTGACATTTTTAACATCACCTCAGAATTGAGAAAAAAGTTAAACCAATATGTTTTGCAGAATGTTCCCAAATGTCTAGTTACTAATACTCTTTATATGCTTATTTGACTTTGTGAAGTGAAATCACATCTTCCCGGAATCTCTCCAGGATGTTTGCCAAGGACCGTATGTACATCAAGGACGGCATGTCTCACAAGAAGTGCATTTAGTAGCTAACAGCCCTCAGAAACAATTTTTAGACTCCAAGTGAATTAAAGTTTCTCTTAAGACCAAAATCTGACCACCGACTTAGCCCACCAATCACTGCCACACAACTTAAAAAAGAGGAAAATGTATTTATGTTCCAAATTCATATTGATTTTCATGCAATGTGTGGGATTGTTTGCTATACAAAGCCAAACTGACAAAATTCAGCAACACATACGTCATAAATCAAGAGAAACAATCAATGATCTCCGAAATGGCTCTGAAGTCACCCAAGTGGATGGAAGACTATTATCTAGTCTCGGACATTGCCATCCATGAAGAATTTCAAATTAGGCAAAAATTGCCCAGTAATGTTCATATTCTATTTGTGACATTCCCTAAAGAAATTGATATATTCTTTCTTTTTCTGTTTATTAGCATAAACACAGAATCAAAGAACATGAAGACAGAAGATACCAACCAGTTTATGCATTCATGCCCATCTCAGTCACGTTAGATTAAGGTACTGGTCAAGTGTGGCTTTAAAACTCAAACAACTCTAAGGTCTGCTCTGAGATATCCACTTACTATGTAACTCAGGGGATATTTTATATCTTAAGGGGAAATAGTCAGTAATCATAGTACCTTAAAACTTGAACTTCACAGTGTTTTTTTCAGACAAGTGTCTCACAACCTCTAGTATATGAAGAATATGTTGACACTATATTGTACTAATTCTAGCCCCATGAATCTTCATTAGTTTTTAATACATACCAGTTGGCCTTGGACAAAAATCTGGCATTAAGTACCTTTACATGTTAAGAAAAAGTCTCTGGGATTCTCATTTGAAATAATTTTGTTGCAGACTTAGGCCATAGCTTTCCACCTCTTTAGAACTTGCATCATTTCAGCTGTTAGTCAAATAATGTCCCTGGGGAATTCTATCGCCGTTCCTCAGAGCCTCTTGTGTCCTTCCTTTGTATCTCAGATAGTCATTTGCAAAGACTGGTGTGATAAGAAAGGGCCAAATCCTTGGGTGGTTTTCAGGCAGCTCTCTGTTTGTGCATTGCTAACTTCACTGTACAGACTGCCGTGGACAGTTTTTATAAACTATCAGAGCACACTGGATTCAATGCATGCCTGCAAACTCCATATGTGTATAACAATGTCTAATGAGCATTATGAGACACGGGCAAACCGAAAACATAATGGCACATTGAAGCTGCAATGCAGAGACAAAAGTGCCATTTAAAGATTAAATATCTGCTGTCACTTGCAGTAACTTTTCCCTAGGAAGGTGAAGGATGCCTGTGCTGTATTTCCTTTGATAACAACAAGATATTGCTGAAATGATTAACATGTTCTATTCTTTAAAAAAAAAAACAAAAAAAAAACAAAAAACAAAAAAACAAACCCCCAAAAAATCATTAACTATTATATCAGGAACTTTATTGTGTCTCAGTATTCCTCTCACTCCCCAAGAATAAAGCCCCAGGGCCTGTTCTCAGAAGGCCTGAGCGATCAAAACTCCCACCAACCTCAGCGACACCTCTGTTTTGACCACTTCTAAAAACCAGGCCTGCAGCACAATGGTTCTTGCTCCTCATGAAATACACATGGGGATTTCTAATGTGCACACAAAATCTCTGATTTTACAGTGTCAGCCTAAAGATTCAGATATGAAATCTGTTCATTATAATATTTCCTGTCTCCAAAAGATGAGACCCTGCTGCCCACATTCCAATCTATCCCCACAAGGAGTTTACAAGTTGCAGGTCAGAGGTGGAGATAATTACACTAGGTTTAGAGATAAAAGCACTAAATGGAAAAAAATGAATCATAAGCATTTAATAGCACTGATGCAATTAAAAATCCCCTCCTCTTCTGCTGCAATAATATAAGCAATTGCACTTAGCTTCTGGGGTTTGGAAAATGCTCATCAGAACATTTTCCCTTTTGTTCTTTGAAGCATACTCAACTCACTTAACCTATTAATTTTCTGCCTATTTCCAGAAAGCTGTTAAATATCAGATGGAACCTTCAATTGCCTCATTGCAATGCATGGCTGTATTTATAGGGCAGCTGAACAGGTATCGGAGTTAGAGAGTGAGGACACAGACAAGGAGGGAAAAAAACCAAAAGACAGAGATGTTCTGTGTAAGTGGAATCCACCTGTTGGTGTCTTACAGAAACAATTAAACTAAACAATGTAAAGAAAAATATCTCTAGGGAAATACTTCTCTCCTGGAAAGCTGTTTGAGCATAAAGGACTGCTCGCTCTTCCCCTGCTCCATCCTTCCCCAGACTCAAACTGCCTATTAAACTAATAGAGCTATAAAATGAAGTGATTGTGTTTGAACAGGCTGTGTGCGTGTGTGCGTGTTCAAGGCAGTGGACTGCAGAGTACATGCTGCTGTCGCATCGCACAGAATCTGCTGCCAAACGGAAGAGTTCTGCACGCTCCCCTCTTCCCTGTTTCTCCACCACAGCGTATCATTCCAGAGAGAGACTGTCAAACCCAGACACTGGAAAAGGCATAATTACACAAAGAAGTAATTAGATTGGGATGATTACCACAAAATTATCACTTCGAAAGGCAAGACAATGCAAGGAAAAATTATTTGAACCGATATAATGGGTTTTAAAATTAATAAACTGGCACCTCTTTGAACAGTTGAGCCATTATATTCATTCCTTTTTCTGCTGCTTGCACATCCAGCTTACCCAGAAGCCCCCGCTGCCTTTATTTTTGGCAGCAATGCTAAACCACTCAGGTATTTGTTACTTTAAGAAGCTTACATTTTGTCTCAGCTCTGATTCCGCTCTATCATACTGTATCACACGTTTGTGGTGTTGCTTCCCTCTTGGCAAGCTGAAGATGCTGCCATTGAGCTAGTTCCTAATAAGTAGTAAACCTCCTAAACCTTTTTATTCCCTGCTTGACAATTTACATGAAATTATCATGTAGTAGTTCTGTAACACCGTTTTGAAACCTATTTTAATGCAAATTACGTTTATTACCTAATACCTAGACATGTTCAACTTCAATAGTATTATTCAGAGTAGAGGTTTGATTGTTCTTTTTATTATCTACCTCTCATTGCTCGGTTTCATTTGACCTTTTTTGTTTGTTTGTTTTTTTCTGGACTTAAAGAGAAAGTATCACCTTTAATTATGGCAATGGATTTTACTATGATCACTAATGTTTTTTTGGTGAGCTATTATATATTATTCACTGCAGAAGCAGCACCCTTTTTCTTTAGCACACTGGCACACTTTACCTCTACTTACTAAAACAAATAGTACATAAAAATGCAATAAGCGCAGTGCGCTGTTTGCTTTGGATGTTTCATTCTGTTTGGTCAGTTATCCATCTTTATGTGCAACTGCATTTTCTTTCTCACATTCAGAAGCACGACACTGACCTCACTGAAATTTTCAGTGACACTTAGAAAAAATGATAAACAGAGTTTTCAGCGGAGTAACAAATGACTTGGACAAATTTCTGTCTATCAAAACCGACATGTAGTTCCTCAGCCACTTGACGTCTCTTTAAAAACTAATCCTTTTGATAGAGCATCTCAAAAATGTAAAATTACTTCAGTTAATGGGTAAACTGTCCTCATTAAGAATCAGGATTTCAAGCATGAAAGCCAGCTTAAATAGAGACATGAAATCCAGGCTTATTGGCTTTGACACAGAACAATCATTACCATTTCCCTATCCAGTCATCACAAGGGCTCTCTCTGCAAGGATGTCTCTCAGTGGTGATTGTTGTTCAACCCTGCAGGGTTGGACCACATACCTCCAGACCAGTAAAAGAGTCGACACAGTCATGCAGCTATTGGTTCCACATTCAAAAATATTTTGTTAGGGTCCTAAATATTTCCTGTACTCGCAATTAACCGGAGATGGTGTACCTGAGAAAAGCAGTTCTGCCCAAGGACGGTTGATATTTAAAGCCATGTATCTCCACAGTTTAATAGTTTTATGTGAGCTTTATAGTGCAATGCGAGCTGAAATCCAGGGTGTGATTTTCATCTACAAACCTGTGCTGTTCCAGTATCCTGGTTAACTCCTTATAAGACCAAGGGGTAAACAATCCCTTTACAATCCCTCCTGGAACATTTCTGTAAAGGACATCTCATTATATTAAGCCAACTTGGCAGAGACACAGATATTGTTGATAATTTATTAAAGTGCCTCCTACATTGCTATAGCTGTGCAAAATCTAATTAGAATGGAAGGGAATGTATATACCCTTATAAATAAAATAAAGCCTTTCAGCAGAGACCTGCTGTCTTTGCACACAATCAGAGTGATCATCAATACAGCAGATGGCTACTTTGCCAGTTGGCTAAGGGTTACAGTACATTTACATCAGCAGAAATCACTGAGAGTTTGTTAAAATCCTTTCAAATAACTGATTTTCCATGATGTACTTGCCCAATAAGATAACTTTAAAGACAGTTTATTGGTTAATTGAAAATATCAAAACCAAAATCAAACTGGCAAAGTAAGGGGCTGCTGTAATAACATCTTTTCTATTTGTTTCCATTTTATTCTCCTTGATTTTTACTATCCTGAAAAAAATAATGACACTTCACTGAACATAAAGCTTAACTGCACTGCTGCTCTGGATAATCTTCCAGACATTTAACAGCTTTTTAGCCATATGGACAATGCATATACAGTTAGAAAACAGCTTTTATCCAGATACATATGAATTTACAGGGAAATCAAAGGGAAATATGTATCTTGGGAAGTTAAGGGCAAGCATCTGGCAATCCCAGAAAACGTGTAATTGCTTATTTGTAAAGCAGGTGCATTGGAAGTTATCTTCAAATAACAACAGTTAAAAAATAATGCTAAGAATAGGCGCATTTATATTCTCTCTATAAACACACACAGAGTACAGGAAGGTTGTGGATAGCTCCATAATTAACTGGTTTCAGCACTGCAGTTAAAAGGGATTCAATATTTTGATATGCATGAAAATTACAATCCTTCCCAAAATTACCACACTGACTCATTAGGAAATGAATTTCTACAGAATGAATCACAAATCTTCTAATTCTGTTAGGAGTTGCAATTAATTACAATATATTAATTTAAGATACTTAACACTCAATGCCAGACTAATCTTAGTGACAATACCAATAAAGTTTCAGGCATCTGATACAGTTAAAATGGAGAAATATTATAGATAGGCTACACTACGATTTTCAGAGTTATTGTCATTTTTACTTCTGTTCTTTTTAATTCATTGTAACAAAAAGTTCTTTATTTCCTGCACTCTAAAGGATAAATAGTCAATTCCAAATCATCCTGTGAAGAAGAGCCCCTTGTAAAGTCATTGTCATCTCTTATTCTTCCCCAGTGGGACTGAAACGAAGGCTGAGTTCCACTCCGGGCCCCTTGGAGAAAGCCTGGACAGCAGCCTCCACACCCTCCCAGCTCAGGAGACCACTGTGCTCCCCATGTGTATCTCGCTTAGGATTCAATTCACACGCTGCTTTCAGCTCAGCAGCACACCTCAGTTAAACCCAAGACTGCACAGAAAAAAAACCTGACAAGATATAATATGGTGGCAAATATGCAGCATAGAAGATTGCAATTTCTTTCCGGGAAGGTTGTGTGCAGCAGTGTGCTGTGCTGTAGGTGGACTGTCGTGTTTGTCAGATGCTGGGCTGAGGTATGTGGATGCACAGCGTGTACATTATACCCCACACCGTGCTTTAGATTGCTCTTGGCCTGTGCTCCGCTGAGCAGTACAGACACAGCGTCTGACAGCACAAGGCACCGCTGATGGATCGCTCTGAAAGGAGTCCTTTCTTGCGCAAAGAACCATTTTTGAGATGATAACTGCAAAAATGGACCATTCATTTCAAGCCTATGATTTCTGAATAGCTATCCACTGAACCTTATTATCACATCTGAGGCGGCGGAGGAAGAGAGGACGGTGTACAGACACTTGCAAAAATGAACGAGGCAGGTGAGAGAAGCAGCAGAGTGTCTGCACAGGAAATTCAGGGATGCAAGAAACCGTGTATTTGTGGAGATGTGACTGCACAGGTATATGTTCAGGTACACAAATTAAAGAAAGGCAGAAGGGGCAAAAGCCAGGAGCCTTTTAAAGCACAGAAGATGGTGAAAAACCAGCCCGCAAAACGCAGGATCTCTCAGTCCAGTTAAATTGGTTAGCAGGCACTGGCAGCTTTGTGCAGGGGTAACAAAATTAGAACGCATTGTTGAATCCACGGTGCTAAAAAGTTGATGAACTCCAAAGAGATCAAGTTAGAAATGTGCTGTACAGGTTCTGAAATGACTTGGGACTGTAACAAACTCGTCAAATGAGGAGGAATGAAGAAGTTCTTGTTCTTTACAAATGAATGATGAAATTGTTCATCAGTGGAACTGTACAGAAGCAATATTTCCTTCTGGCTAAACTGTATTTTTCCTTAGCATTTATATTCTTTGTCTTTCAACAGCCATATTTACATCTTGATGATGTTACTCTTTCTGGTACTTGAGACAAATGAGAATGGAGAACATCCCACTTGCCTGCAGTAGAACAGGAATTTTAATCTTTTCTAAGGCAAATAAAGTTTAAATAAAATTAAAACCTTCTCCCTGCAAATCCCCGATGATTTTTTTAATTGAACTCAATCTGTTCTTTGGTAGGTTCTAAAACACTTGAATAACTTCCTTTCTCTGCCTACCAGCCTAAAACAGGCATTTGTTTTACACTTGAAACTAGGTCAGGAACTGACAAAACACAGTGAAAGGATTCCTTTTTCAGCATGTCAGCTCGAATGCTTTTTAGCTGCTGGGGATCCTTCTTTGCTGAGCGCTACCACACAGGCACCCTGTACTTTCAGTTCCTGTGTGCAGTGGTGCTGGGCATGGTGCTGGCATATAAGCCTCTGCCATCCTTGCTTAGCGCAAGAGGTAAAGCAACTCAGAGGCTTTTACACCTCTTACAGAGGTGATGCTCAGCCAGGTTCTGGTGGGGATGGAAGAGCTTCCCCATGGAAGAGCAGCCCCTTCCCTGGAGTATTTTCAGCTGGTGGCAAATGAGGAAAATACTGGGAATTCCAAAAGAAAACTTAATCAAGCGTCTCCCCTCCCTCAAATTAATCTTTCCGTGTATACCTACCTCAGACCAAACCCGCTTCTAAATCACCTTTTCACGTTTCCTCTCTCGCTATTTCTAAAGGGATTCCTTGCCTCTGAGAATCTCAGTGGAGATCAAACTATGAATCACCACAACTATTCCAGACTGACCCTTGTTTGCCAGCTTTCTTCAACTCTGGGCTATCTCTAAAAGTAAAACCCTTTAGATATTGTTTGAAAAATAATTATTTGTAAAGTTTTGTTCTTTGCAGTTCTTTGTCCATCAAAGTGAGTAGGATATCTGTGGTATCTTTTTCTATACAATTGTTAGTTTAAAAAGATTTTAATATATCAAGTTGAGATTTACTCAAAATATTTTTAAATCTGAAAGCCTGTCATAACTCTTGACTGCAGAGAGTGAATTACAATAATTAACAGGCTAGCCACCTCCCATGTTTCACAGATTAGTGATAAACAACTTGTAGTATTTCAGGTTTTTTTAATAGTTATGCCTACATGAGCAAACACCCGAAGCACTGGTGCTTCATAATATCTTAAGAACAATTACTTGCTATGTGAGAATGGCATTTTATCAATGGCTTTTCCATTAAACCAGCCTTCTGTCTTGTTAATGGCATGGTCTTTTTTAAGATCTTGACATCATTACAGTATCTTACAGCGAAAGAAAATCTTTGATGTTTTTAAATACCAGAGGAATAAATACATAAATAAATAAATAGTGGTGACAACTTAGGATTCAAAACTTTCTTCTCTTTATAAGACCTTGAGCTCTCCATAAGACACATACAAATACAAACAGAATGCCACTGAGTGCAACCCCCAAAGTTCCAATAGTAAAATGGGAATGTTTCATCCACTGTAAAGGTTATTTGTTTAATATTTTGAGATATTCCTTTCCTCTAAGACAATATTATGGTATGCATGGTCTATACGTACTACTTATTTTCCCTGAATACAGGAAAATACTCTGCCTCTGATGTACAGTAATTCTCCTGAACATATTAATTATCTCCAAGACCACAACCTGCAAGGCTTTCATCCTGACAAGGGTTTGATGGAGTAAATGGAATTTGGAGCACTTAAAATCATGTGTGCATTAGAAAAGCATGTTTGTTTGTTTATTTGTTTTTCCTAATGTTTCTGGCAAAAGTAATGATAACTTTCATGATTATTCTAGCATGCAATGATATATATGCCATTTTCAATGTCATGTCAAATTAATCTGATCCAGTGCATGTTGAAACTAACATGAAGGCTCTTATTAATCTCACTGAGCATTAAACATGACGTCGTAAATAAAACAGGAGTCAAAAACATTTGTACATTTGCAGAACATGTAAGTTGGAATGATGTGGTGAATTGTGACTATGAAATTATTTTAGCTCTCTGTTTTTCCACCACCTCTGCATTAAGCAACATTAAAAATTCTTAACAGAACAAAGAGGGGGTAGAGGACAGCTTAGAAATAAGATCTCCCCTTTCTTGGCTATTTCATGTGGATGTATGTAATTCAGATTTTTAATGTGAAGTCCTGCCTTTCTGTCTGGCTATTGTATGTCTGTGACCTCGAGCCATTAAGAGGTATCATATAGCCACCGTGCGTTGGAAAGATATGGGAACCCATTAGAAGGAAACAAAATATGTACTGTTGTAATTGACTTCCTACATTAAAAATGAAGCAAAAAAACAAAACCAGAGACAAAAATAATCAGAATGCTGGGAGGTGGGGATAATAACCAGTTATCGATACTGCACCAAGTTATTCACACATAGCCTAAACCATGTTTTTGTTAAATAATTGCAAAACTTCAAATGATTTCAAGAAAGGCAAAATCAGGTTTACTTTTCTTCAGGAACATTAGTCCATTATTTTCCACAGGTTCCTACTGCAGCTACCACTTTGTTTTGTACATTGAATATTTTGTCTGAGAGACTTGAGGACAATTTAAAGTTGCAGGGTTGAAACCTTACCATACACCTTTGGTTCTGATTAACATTTCTAAGTTAGATTACACAATTTCGCAGGCTAGCAGAGGAATTTTCAAATCAACATGTTTCACAAGGTACATTTCAAGGAGTGGTAGGGCAGAAGAGAGAGAAATCAGGACAATTTCCAGGATTTCTATCAGTTTATAGAGTTATTTATGATTAAACAATGTTAAAATCAGTGCTAACGTCTGTGTTGAATGACAGTATTGGGTCAACCTGTAATAAAAGGGCAGAACACCCTCAACCTGCCAGTAAAGAGAGTACTAACTTGATCCTTACAGATTTTTCATTCTATCTGGGCATCAAACTGTATTCCTTCTAAGTATCATATGTAGAAACAGCTTATTGAGATAAAAAATAGCCTCCTCCAGACAGCCACAGTTTAATTCACTTCAGTTTCTATCGGTAAAACCCATAAAACACATCTTTGTTTTCAAATTAGCTAATTAAAACATATAATGTCATCTTTCCCGTTTTTTTTTTACAAATAGATGCAGTTTGTGCTTCTTTAACTATTCTGGCTTTCTAAAAATAAGATTATAATGTCTTTTTCCTTCCTATATAAACAGGTCTGAGTATAAAGGGAAACACACCACTGAACAGTCAGACTAGACCGGGTTCCTCTGAGTAGACAGCAATATTAACAGCAATTTATAGTCATTTTAGATGCTTTTCAGTTTTTGGTTTCAGATACTCCTCATTCTGGACTTTTGTTAGAATAAACTGCTGAAGACTGTAGTCGAAAAGAAATAAAGAAATAGGCGACATAAATTAACAAGCAAACAAATAGAAGTCATCCTCACAGATGTCAGCTAACTGATAAAACTTTTATAACCCCTTTAAGAATACTTTTAACACCTTCCCTTACTTGTTTTTTCTTTGTTTATTTTCCTTCTAGGGTGCCACAATTAAACAATCGCTCATTTTTTAGAGCTTGCTAATTAAGTCATTGACAGTCTTTTCACCCCTATCAATGGACTGCAAGCTGGGCAAAAGGGAGTTACAATTGAGATTTTAGCACAAGGCTAGCTTTCACTTTTACTAGGGCTAGTTTTAACTAGACATCTAGGTACTTGTGGCATTTGTAAAGGAAGCACCGATACTCCCCAAACATTTGATCTCGAGTGCAGGTGTTTGGTTTTTTACCTTACGCTTTGTCTTTCTAGACTGCGCAATACATGAGGACTGATCTAGGGAACTCCTTCTATTTGACATACAGATTTTCCACTTTTTGCAGGCATAAGAGGGTATGCAGGATCAAAATGTACTTATCTGAGAGGACAGAGCAGAGACTGGCTTGCAGAGTATGACTAGCCAGAAAATCAAAGCTACAATTTTGTGAGAATTTTAGGTTATCTTTAAAGGTCCTCCCTTTCTATGATTTTTACAAGTAAAAATGGAAATTCCCTTACAAACATTTTGTTAAACTAAGAGGTCAGCTGAAAACCATTACTTCTAAAGATGAGGTGTTTCTAATTTTTTTTTAAGTAAGAAAGCATGAAACTAATCTACAATCAAACACAGAAAAAAAAAAAAAGCCTTTAAAAACAAAGATGTTAACCATGACAGAACTGAGCAACCCCAACTTAAAGACAAACATTTTGACCACAGTGCTAAATGAAATGCTGACCCATACTAAGGCAAAGTGGGTAAGATTTAAGTACTGCAACTCAGCTTGACAGGTCCCCTAGATCCACAGGCTGCATTGCGTGGTTCAGTGCCAAATGGCTGTAAGCTATCCAGTACAGATGACTGCAACAATACATTTCTCAAAGACCCGCTTATCTGAAACTGATAACACAAAAATTGCTCTATTTATCTGAACTGCAGCAAGTGAGGTGTTTAATATTGCTTATCTTAACTTAAGGCCCATAAATCCACTGTTTTATATGTCAGTGTTCACACTGCAACCCCCCTCTCAAGTGTCCTCATTCTCACACGGCCTCCTGCTAAAGCAATCCTCATCCTTCCAAAACAGGTCTAATATCAACACCTCTTGCACTTAACGTCTGCTCACCACTTCCAACTTGTTATACAATTGTAATTATATTACAATAATAATATTGTAATTCCTGGTTCAATTACAACCAAAGGTGGCAAGCAACAGTGACTCATTGTTCCTCTTCATTCCAAGCTTTCAAGCCATCCATTTATAATTTCAGCTTTTGCGCTGTCCCTGTAGAAGTCTCTGAGGATGCTTTCCTGAAGATAAGAATTGGTAGCTGGGAGTTGGATAAGGGTGTTAATGACTGTAAGGTATAACATAATGCTGGAAAGGGTTAATGCCGTCTCATTAACTAGGTGACCTCCAGACACTGTCAGTTTGGCCCCACTGAAGTGATTGATGACTGCAGAGGAGGTTAGTAACTATCCCCCAGGTATTTGTGTCCTGCAGCTTCACTTAGACCCTTTCTAACTTTTCCAGAGAAGGATTGATTTATTGTACAGCTTCAAAAGGGACTTGACAAACTCTTCAACAAGGGATTCTGTATTACCGCAAGAACATCAATGCTACTGTCAAGAAAGACCAGCTTGCTCCACCATATTCTTTCTATCGTGTAGTTTTAAATGTTTAAGAAATTTTTTGTCATAACTGAATATGGGCACTAAGTAACAGGCCTGAATAAAAATACTACTTGAAGATGCTAACAAAATAAATTGCTTTGACTCAGAATTTTTGGATCAACAAGCTATTTCCCACTTGAGTTCTTTCTTGAAAACTTATTGGATAAAAGTAAGCCATGTACTCTTCCATTCCCCGCACATACACAAAAAAAATCCCCCATAAATAAGAGTTTGAGAGTAACAGAAAATAAGGGCAGGACATTCATGGGAGTTCAATGGAATTCAGTGAAGATACTTGTCTAGAAATCTTTGCTCAAAGTTGCAGCACTGCAAACAGAAAGTTTTTGTACCTACACTGTGGATCTGCTTTTCTCCAATACTGCAAGCTCCATTCCTGTTCAAGAAAACATAACAGAGCGTAATTCCTTGGTAAAAACAATCATGATCGCTGCTCACAAATTCCTCCCAAAACATTCCTAGAATTTTTAATCCCTACTTTAAATATGTGAATACCTGCTATCATCCAGAAAGATCTCTGTATCTTACAGAATGTCCACATTAGAAAAGTAAATTATAAATTGCCTTCAGCTGGTGAGAATCAACGTTTTGTCTGAAATCAGCATAGCCATGCCCGATTGCACCATTCAAGGAGTGTTTGTGGACATTGAGATATCGTACTACTACCCTCATAACCAAACACTTGCACTAATTAAAAAGAGAAGAAAAGGACACTAGGCTCTATTATATTTGGATCTACTAATGAACATTTATGTTCTGATATCTTGTACAGAGGATCTAGATATTTGTCAATTCATACATTATTATTATTAATATTATTATATTTTATATACTATTATGCAATATTATTATTT
>NW_010112232.1:0-2321 GCF_000699245.1 Pterocles gutturalis
GCTGCGGGAGAAAGAGAAGTGTTTCTAATCTATTCCCAAGCGCTGCTAGATGCAATATAAAGCTAATGGCAGTTTCTCGCCTTTAGAGACAGGTGATTGGGAGCCAGCTATTAGCAGTACCTTAGAGAAAAACTTTCGCAATTCCCATTCTCCCGGTAGAGTCAGAATGGTAGAATTATACTTTATGACACTTGAAGATCCATTAAAATGTAGTGAAGGCGTTATGTTCAAAACACTCAATCCTTGTATTATGTAGACACAGCAGATTGATAACTATGGGGCTCAGGCTTGCACATTGCACAGGTCTGGTATGTCTCAGGTGGTTCTCAGTAGCAGCAATGAAAAGGAGAAAGAAAGATGAAAGGGCCCTGGTTCTCACTGCACCTCCTCCAGTTCTGTGTTTGTCAACTGAATTGCCTTTAGTGGAGTCACTCCTCACTTAGTGTGAACACAAAGCTGGCCTCGCAGGTTTTCCGATCCTGTGGTGAGGCATGAGCCCGTTGTAACAGAGGGGGTGGGCAGTGCTGGGGAAAAGGACCTGTTGCCAGCACTGCAGTACTGGGGGATGGAGAGGGAAGACACAAGGTCAGCCTTGGGACAGGGAGGGAAGGAGGGGTCAGGACCCCAATGCAGTTCAGTGCAGAATGTTGCTGGTTTCTCAGGTTAGAAAGGGTCAGTGCCTCCAGCCTGGCTAGGTGGCGACACTCGGAGCTGTTTTCTGAAGGAGGTGTTTTTCAGGAACACAGGAGTAGGCACACTGTATCACACTTAGCATTGCCCAGTCAGATGTCCTATCCTGGACACTGACTTATTGCAGGTGCTGCAGAGAGAGGCGTAAGAACCCTCTTGTGTCAGCACCCTGTAAATACCTGCCTCATTTCCACAAGTTAGGCAGTGACTACATCCCAAGGCAAGGGATTTATTCTAATTCATTATAGTAAATGTGTATACACAGAAGAGCTATAGCACTATCCAGTCCCTATCTGAGATTGATAGCTATGGTTCTAGCTTCTCTAGAGTACTCATGAGAGTCTAAGAAAACTTGAGTTCAGGCCATTCGTCCACACTCCTTTTAGCCTGTTTCACTGGCTTGCCAGCAACAAGAGCAAATACTTTCTCTGTTGCTCATTGAGGTGCTGGATTCTCATCTTCTCATCCTGTCATCCAGTTTCTATCCAGTGGGTGATGGTTCACATTGCACACTGTGGTCTTAAAAGCAGAAACAGATGCTGTTCATGTATATTTAATTGAGCCGGTCTGTTATGCAAACCCAGGCAGTGACTGATAAAGCTTGCAAATTCCTTTGTCTATGGATTTGTGACGTGCCCTACATTCTGCCACCATGCTGCAGTACACATCTCAGCTGTTCAGGTTAAAGCAGCTTCCCCCTGAACCTGGCAAATGTGACAACTGTTAAAATATTTTACATTATCTGTAGAAGTCACATGCTCTTTTTTCCCAAATGAGCTAATGCAGCTATGGTTTAAATTTTTTTAAATAATCCATTACCTGCTTTACTGATTAGGTGTTGACATTGATTTCATTTGAGCATGTTGAGGAGGTCTTGTCAGACCTTGTTAAACTAGAAATGCTTCTGCCACCACTCATACATGGCAGCAGCCTCATTTTCTAACTTAATGGCATTGGCTTTATTAGGAGTGCATTTGCCATCAGTCATCTGTCTAATCAAAGCCCTATAGCACTTGGCAGAAGCTGTAGCAGGGAACATTTCTCTTCGTCTTTAGTGATATGTAGGTCAGTCATACAACACAGTATTTAGCCTCCACTGGGACAGGTACAATGGCATGAAGCCAGCCTCTGGAGTTTGCTCTTACAGGCAATTTGAATAGAACTGAGTGCCCCAAAGCCCAGCTATCCAGAAGCCTTAGGACCTTAGGTCCAGAGTCACAAAAGTGATGAGTGTCTAGCACCATCCTTCTTTCACTGAAGACAGATATCTCAAAATACAGCATCTGTGCTGTTGGGCTGTAGGAACTTGAAGGAATCACTGTCTTCAAGATCCGTCTCATTTCCTATAAAAAATTAATCATAACATCTAATTTTCTTGGTTCTTAGTTCCTTTTCTAAAGCTTAAAATACCAGGACCCTATGAGATTTCACCTCAGGCTGAGTTCCCCTGCCCTCTTTATAGAAAAAAAAACTTTTTAACAGCAAAGCTAGTCAAAGCTTTACATGGAACTTATGAGATCAGGGTTAGGTCCAGCACGGAGGATCTGTTGTCCTTTCTTGCCTTTCACACTGGTACCCCCTGCCCTACTCACCCCGACACTCTCTGCACCCACCCCAGTCCAGAGGGAAGA
>NW_010112232.1:2352-5840 GCF_000699245.1 Pterocles gutturalis
TGTAGCTATGCAACATTCTTTAAATATATGCCAATATAGTCAGTGTTAGCAGATGGCCCCAAATACCCTGATGTGTAATAACAGAAGGAACAGATTTCCTCTTCATGCTCAAAATCTGACTTAGCACCCTTAGCAGATGAATAAGGGCTGATCAAAAATATGTAAGAGTTCTTGAGCACCGTTTTAGTGTAAAAATGAGATTAAATGTGACCAATGAAAGTATAGTACATCCCAGGTCGCAAAACCCCTCCACATTTACAAAAAACCACACACAATACGGTCCATTGGTAAAGACACAGTTTTGGGGGTTGGGTATCTAAGCATGTGGTAGCAGAAGAGCTGAACATTCACAGTCCTTGCTAGATTCAGGTGAGAGCAGGTAAGACAAAGTGTCACAATGTGACGCCTCAGAAATGTTGCAGTCTCAACTGATGCAAGTGCAGGATGCCAGACTGCAAAGTCTTGGACCTCTCTTGCCACAAGAGCAAGAGACAGACGATGTTTTCCTGAGGAATTAGTGTCTCCAAGGCCTGTTTTGTCCTGTACACTGTCAAAGCCCGAACGGAGGTACAGACTGAAGGAAATATTTGCTGTCTCTCTTTCAGTACCCGATGTTTTTCCTTCCATCATGTGGACAACCATTTTCTATCCTCATTAAAGCTGGGAGGATGAGTCTCTTTAGAGCTGATGCCTGTACCACATTGAGTATTAGTGAAGCATTTGACTAGGAGTTGGGGTGAGCTTTGTAACTCAATGGCAATCTAAATCCAAGATGGAAGTATCAGGTGACAACACTATTGCCAGTCACATGGAGCTGAGAGGGAGTTCACAAAACCTAAGACGCAAGACAGCTAATCCCTACTGCAGTATAAATACTTCTGTTACTCTGACTGCTTAAAAAAGTGCCAGCCTAGATTCTTTGAACTAGACCCTAACAGCCTAGCTCAGGGATGCATTTAAGTCCCAGAAGAAAGCCCAGGTTGCCTGTTTTTCTGTACCACCAAACCCTCAGGGCACCTCTGTGCTCTGCATCAAAGCACCCTGTCAGGCTCTGTACATGCTAACGGAGCAGCAAAGAGGGAAAGGGGCAGGCAGGAGCCAAGGGAAGGCTGGGGTTCTGCCCTCCCAGATGAGCATTCTGCCTTTAGTGGGGGGCTGCCCTTGTGCTTGCTGGCCTTGCTGGCCTTGTGCCTTTGTGTTCCCAGCCATGCAGCGAGCCAACTTCAACAGGAGGGAGGAATGTGGCATTGGTAAGAATGTCCAATAGACTGGAGGTAGATTCTGGGATGTAGAGTCACACCTCTTCAACTTGGTAATGTCCTGGGGATATTTTTCTTTCTATGCACATGCCCTAACATTAACCTAGCAATTTCTCTACCCTTTTTTTTTTTGGTGCTGACATCCCTCTTCACCCATAATCTCAGCAAAATGCTCTAATCCCCAGGTGAATGAAAGCATCTGGTGTCCTGAAGCAGGAAGAGTTTTCAGACATTGTCCCACTGATGCATCTAGCATGTTTTGTAATTTGGCTCTTCACAGTTCCCACCCAACACATCAGCTTTCTGGATTGCCATTCAGAGACTCCTACCTCTCTCTGTTAACTGGTCTCTCTGACTCATTTGGATGCACTGGGTCATCTTCCTAGAGCTAAAGTGGCCTGTAGTTAAGTGCTGCTGTACCTAAATTAGGTGATTGGAATCTGGTCATTTGTACAAATGTGTTGTATTAGTTTACCTCCATTAGGATCAGCTACTGCCTTGCCTTCCTATTGGAGGATAATGCTCAGCCTAAGTAAAGCTATTTCAAACTGCTTATGGATTTTAGCTCCCTGAAGTAATTCTAAATCATGACCCAAATTTGCCACAAATTCAAGTTTCTAGTACTTCTGTCTTCAGTGACATTACACCGTGGGATTTTCATAGGAAGGCTATGAAAACACTTTCTTTAGGTCAAGGGCTAAAGGTCTGGAAACTCACCCTCTCAGAAATATCTTCATAAATCCTACATGATGAAAAGTCTTTCAGAAATACGAACCCCTTACAAAGAAGATGAAAGTTTGCCAGACAATGTTTTTCTCATTTTCAGGTGACTATGACCAATGAACAGTAAAGGAGGCAGGAGAGCCTTGTGATTAACACTCAGCAGACCTTGTTCGCTTCCCAGCTCTGTCTCTTATTTCCATACCTCTCAGCCTGTCCAAAGGAAGTAACTGAATGTGTCTGTAATGTGCTGATCTGCACAACAGCCTTTTTGTCTGGGAGTTCTTGATGGCTGCTGGACAGCCAGAAATCCAGTATATTGCTGGTGGAATCTATGTAGGGCAGCGGGCTATCTTTAAAAGCAGTACAATCCTATCCAAAATGACTGACCTGGCAGGTCTGTATTCCTTGTCTGACTGTATGCATCTTACTGTATGCAAAATTTATAATATAGGGACAGTTATGAAATGTATTATATAGGGACAATAATCCTTCTTTTCTCTTATCTACTCAGGTTGTACACTTTGTCTTCCAGAAGACAACTGCATGCTACACCTACTATGCAAAGCCCTGATCCCATTTGGGACCTCTAGATGGTACTGTAATAAAATAATATAATAAACTGACAGATGGATGTTCCTAAAAAAAGGCCAGTTTGCAGGAAAACACCACGAAAGGAATAACTGGGTTAGCCAAGTTCCTCAGCTGGACAGTATAAAATACATGTAATGAACAAGCATAGTAAGAAGGAGGTCTTTTGTTCATCAGGCTTAGTTGGTGGAAAGTCTAAACTGCTGCTAACCTTTTCATGTCTTACAAATCCTCCCTCTGTACCTGTCATTAAATACCTTCCAGGTAAAAAACAGCCAAGCATAGAAAATGGCCTGTTGTTGTAGAAGCCAATGCATGTCCAATGGGTGATACAAAAGTCAATCTTCCCTCTGCATTGCAATGAGTTTTCTCTGGCAGTCCCTTTGAACAGAGGTAACTGTCAGCAGGAGGCTATCACACCCTCCTCTGGAGTTTCTGAAGAAGGAATGTCAGAGAGTCAAAATCCCTAAAAAGGGAACACCCCTGTCAAGGAGAGTCTTTGAAGTTACACTAAAAATATATTTATAATTACAGATGAGGCAGTATAGTATGCACAAGGAATAAAGACACGCAGCGTGTCCTACGGGCATGGCAGGAGAGGTGATATGCATCATGAATCCTTGTTAACCTGCTCGCTGGGGCTGAGGAAACCTGAGGCTGGTGCTTCCTACCACTTTTCATGTCACAATGCAATCCTTCTGCTTTCAGGAGTGCACACACTTCACATGTACTAGTGATATCCCTTAAATACATGACATAACTCTTAAGCCTACCTCAAGAAGGTAACATAATCTTGTTCAGATACCCAGCACAGATGCCAGAAAGGATGCAGGGCAGATTTTTAGGTAGCTCAGCTCAGTGTGCTCCCTGTGAGAGGCCTGAACTTGGGGAAATGAGCCTCAGGATGCTTGCTGGGAA
>NW_010112232.1:5871-11509 GCF_000699245.1 Pterocles gutturalis
ACTTGCTGCCATTTGCCTGGGAGGCTTGGAGAGAAAAGCAAAGCCAAAAACAGCCAGAATGCGTACATTTCTATTTAGAGATCCAGTTGTCTCCATCCCTTTGTGTGTGTGCACATATGCATGCAAGAGTGATTATGATCTCAGAATGAAAGCAGTTTATTAAAGCAGGCAGTTGTTTTCCTAGTAGGAAAACGTGTGCATGCATATATATAAAAACATACAAATATACATATTTGTGCACAGATATTTTCTGTGTATTAAAGTCTGCAGCACTTACTCCCCTATTCAGGAAAATGCATGGGTGTTTTTCTTTATTGCATGGGATGCCTGAGCATGTGTCCCTGGAGAGTCAGAACCCCCCGATGTCTGTCAGAGAACAATGATTTACCTCTGCTACAACTATGGCACTAGATACTTGGCTCCAAACCCAGTGGGTAAGTAGCTCCCTACTTACATGCTCAAAGATTATTTGAAAAGAGGTGTGAATGTGTCCAGTTGTCCAGATGACAACTTCCTTCCATCCCACCAGGTAACTGCAAGAAAAAAGCTAAGCTACAGCTTTTAGTCTAACTGAGCTATGGATATGGCGAGTAAACATTCCTGTAGATTGCATTAAAATCACAGCATTTGCCTCACTGAGGTACCTGCCTGTGGCACCTGCAGTGATTTTCCTTTCCTAGGAATAGAGAAGGCTGCAAATAGCAAGACTGAGCTTCAGCAAATGACATGCGCCGTTATTTAAACCACGCTTTCCCAGCGTGCTTTATCCTGAGGGAGACCAGACACTTGATGCCTGAAAATGATGCATTTCCTGTGTGAATCTGATTATAGGATCACTTCATGGATGAAGTGTCCGTCTGAACTACACATCAACCACCACTAAACAATAGAAGGCAAGAATCCCTGACATTCTGCTACTTCTCATTTATGTTTCATACATTCCTCTCCACCCATAGAGTTTAATTGACACTGCTCTTTGTATTTTGCCTGCCAGTTCTGATCAAGCCCATATAAAGAAGGATGCATGTTTAAACTACCACAGCATGAGTAATTTGAATCAAATACAGGTTTGAATTAAAGCTTTGGTGTATTATTTGATGGTAAACTTGTTTTAAAACTTCAGGACTGCCATTATGAGGTGGGATGCCACATCCTGGTTGGAACAGTGATTGAATCTGAATGCAAATCAGCCTTTATATAGCAATGCGTTCCTCTCCTCCTCTGTGCATGTGGAATATGTATGTTTTACTTTAGGGCTCACTCAGGCTACAAGATTTTCTGGTCAATTCTTTGCAGTCACATAAAGACTCTCTTCCAACAAAATTAAGGCCAGACCTTAATTTTCAGACCTCACTTTCCTCTCCTTACACAACAGTTGCCCTGAGTAACATTTACACTGTCTTCCAAGTGGTGTTCAGACAGGACTTCTGATTAGATAAGCAGCCCATCTACATAGTTTATTCTCAGCAGCAGGTAGGGTTTACGAGCACCTCATGTGAAACTTAAATCCTTTCTCTTGAAAATAATAACCTCTTGTCTCCTAAGGAATAGTTAAGCATGGCCTAATTTGCAGCATGGGCTGGACTTGTATGCTCAAGGGAGATTGGTCTGATCACCTCCAAGGCCTTTTGGAAAAGTTAAGTGATAGACACCAGACAGACAAAGAAAGTTAGCATTCCCCAAAGAGACTGTTCTGGTACCTATCTATGGGGAGAAAGAATTTGAAGGCAACCGTGTTCCACAGAGCAACTGTGCAGACACTAAGTTAGGTCTTGGGAACAATATGGTCTTCAAGATGTTTGTGGGACTGCACAGCTGATGCATAGAGCATACATAGCCCCTGCAGCTATGCAGCTCATTTACAGGTTCGGTGGCATGGGCAAGGATGTCATCTACATTTTCATACACTAGCCTTTTTCACAACACAACAAACTACCAGGAGGTGAGTCTACACTGCTCTGCTCCCTTGCCACACTTGTATCAGAGCCTTCTGGGAAAATCTGGAGTGTTCCTTTTGTAGTCTTCCCCAGAGGACATCTGTACACACTGTTTACACAAAATTCTTCGTCTGGGATGTTTCACTGCATCTGGGAGAGCTAGAGCACTGAAGGACCAGTCAAAATGTTTACAGAATAGACATAGTGAGTAGATTCTTCCACTTGAGGAAATAAGGGCTACAGCCTGCCTAAGGGAAGTCATCAAAGTACCATTTCAGGTCTTTGGCAGAGGCAAACTGTGAGTGTCTGATGTAGTTACTTCATGGATCTTAACTGTGTAGTATATGAGCACATAACATATTCCAACTCAGACTGTCATCAACTAGTAAGAAGGTGCAGAAGAGGTAGGACCTAGATTATTAGCCCTTTGGAGCAAGGGCATGCACAAATGTCCCTGAAGAGTTTTCCCAATCAGTTTCTGTGATTAAAATGTCCATATCAAAATTTGAGTCTTATGAGCAGTTTACTGCATATGTCTGCCATCCTTTTCTGAGAATGCTTCTCCTATTTTTATACCCTATGTGCTGCATGAGCCTTAGCAAGGGAAAACAACATCCTGTGAACAAAAGACATAAGATTAGTTTGTAACATGCTTATTTATCAATCCTCTGTTAAGATGTCACGGTTGCAGTTCTGTTGCACAGTAGTTTTTAAGCAACCTTATCACAGATCTGGACCAAACCATTCAGATGAGCTGCAAATGTGAAAAAAAAAAAAACCCAGTAATTCCTTCCCAAAAGATTTACAAGAAATACTCAGAGGTTACAGACCGTAGACAAGGCAGTGCTGTGAAACAGCCATAGTGGGTGTAATCTACCAGAAATCAGCATGTTTTTAGCCTCCTCATTAATTCCTGAATCTGGAACCATTTCTAACAAGTTTAGCATTTATAGCAACTGTTCAGTGAAACATGAGCTTGTTTCAAAGCCTTTTTTTCTACAGCTTCACATTATATATACTTTCTCACGATACAATCAAATCTCATATTTTTTAAACAAAATTATTATTGAAAACTTATTAAAAACATTGTTCTTTCTAACATAATGGTATTTTACTAACTTATCCTGAAAAAATATCTAATCCCACTTTAAAATAAGCACACCTTACTTCTATTAAAATAAGTTTTATGTTTTGATCAACTATAAGTATAATAAAACTTCTTTCAAAGTATTTGAAATAAAAATCATATACATGAAGATTTGCTCTGCTGTCATTCACTGCAGTCCTACAATGTGTGACACGGCTGATGTCTGGTCAGGAGCAAACATCTAGTTCTCTTAATTGGGACGATACACAAATGATGTGGCATTATCATGCTACTTTGATTGTACCTTCAGATAATTTTGTTTGATCTCTTACTGTGTCTGTTTTCTTGCTCAAACTACTATATCCAGAGCACTGTATCTCCAGCTGGTGAATATTGGAAGGTCCTTATATTATTGGCTTAGTTGTGCCTGCTTACACCTTCTCTCTCACCCTTTCCAGGTGTTCCATCTACCTCCATGCAACAACATTAGTGTTTTTGCATCACCCAGTATGTCTGATGGTTCACTGTTCCAACTGAAATTGATCCCATAAAAACAATTTAAAAGTTACTTTTCTGTTGAGTATATTTTCATGATCAGTAAAACTATCACCAAAAAAAAAAAAAAAGGAGGAAGAGGGTCAAAGAAGCAGCCAGTAATTAAACAAGCCGAAGATGATCACAGAACTGACTTATTGTAGTATATCTCTCTGAAAGTGAGTAAAGCTACATCTACTTATAGCTGCTGAGAATCTGTCCCTGTATATATACATGAAATGCTTTCTCTGCCTAATTCCTGTAATCACATTTTCTCATGAGGCTCCTGCTTCATTTTGGCTAATACCTGAATCGCCTCTCTTTTTTTCTGAAATCCCTGCTCTTCTTTGTCGGATGTCTGTGCATCTCGTTACTGGCTGCATTTCTCTAATATGAAAATGCTGCATTCCCATAAGTAAAACTAAGGGAGTGATTTATGCATTTTTCTGCATGAAAAGGCCCCTTGTGTGCTCCACATGTAAAGGCAGAACAAAGCAGATCCCTACGAACATTTGTTTTCCTTTTAGCAGTTATTGCCATAAAAAGAGGTCAGGATGAAATGAAACAACTTAATGCTTTGTCCCTTGTCCAGCACTGGTGCCTGATCTGGTTTCAGCTGAAATGACTATGGGTGTCTCTCTGAATACATGAGAATGGACTCTGGCCCCTTAAGGATTACAGCTCGCTCGATGGTTCCCACAACTTTGGACCAACTAGTCCCAGTCCACCAAGCCAGCCATGGGTACGCTTTACTTCTTAATACTTTCTGCAGCCCCAGGTGCAGAGCACTCATGATGGCCTCGAGGACCACCCAGGATTTCTGTACTGCAGCACTGAAGCCACTGAAATAAGCAACTTGACAATCACACTCTGTAAAAAAGAGACCTCTTTGGCCAGGAGTTCCAGCACAGCTGAGCTAGTGAGATGTGCTCATCTTTAGGCATTTCAGGAGCAGTCTGAGGGAAGCCATGGCTGGCTTCACTGTTTGGTTTTGTTCCTAGCTGTAAAGCAAAGCCAAAAGACAAATAGTTTTCCTACATAATATTATATGATTTCTAAAATTGAAAATGACAGTTCAGAATCCATTAGGTAAGTGCACTTGAAGGTCTAGTCTGTGAGGAACATAGTGACTGGGAAAGAGAAATGGACCATAAACCTTTTGCTTGAAACTGTCTCTTTGGTTACAGACCAAACATCACAGGGAGCACCTCCCTGCCACGCCAGGGTGCTCCCAGATGATCTGAAGAGTCCATATGTGGGAGCCTGATGCTGGTCAGGCTTTCTGCTTTCTGAAGTCCTCACTATTCAGACAGAACTGACAGGCACAGAAGTGCTGGTTGTAGTGGTGGTTTGACAAGGAGACAACTTGTCCAGTGCTGAGAGGCTGCTGACTTATTTCACCCAACACTCCGTGAGACCTGAGATCAGCTGCACTCAGGCCACCGCAGTGTCTAGAGCGTGACTAGTGAAGCCCCCTGGCAGTAAACTCCAATGAATGCTTAAGAGCATAGGATTAGGAGCAGGTGCATATTGCTCTTCTCCCTTGTACATCTACTCACCTCTGGATAAAGGAATTTGTTATCTCAATATTGTACCCAGATCATAATTTTTAAAACCTACTAGTGAACCTGTCCTCCATGAGGACATATAATCTTTTTCAGACTTCCTGTGTGGTTTTGTCATCTATGATATCCTGCATCAATGAGTTCCACAGTTCAGTTATGTGTTGTCTGAAAAAACGGTCTCCTTCAGTCAGTTTTATATTTGGCAATTATTTTCATTGGGTGTCTCTGTGTCCCTATGATGTTAGAAACAATGAACACATATACACTTTTCACCTTCTTTATGACTTCCACCATTTTACAGTCCTGATGCAAACTAAGGGTCTTTTCAATTTCTCCTTAAAGAGAAGCCATTTCCTACTTCTCATCAGCCTTTTTACCCTCTCTCTGTCTTTTTTAAAGATAAACTACATCCTTTTTGTCATGAAGAAATGCCAGAAATGCATGCAATATTTGAGATGCAGATGAATCATGAATTCAAACCCAGACATAATAATGTTTTCTGTTTTGTTCTCTCT
>NW_010112232.1:11521-14111 GCF_000699245.1 Pterocles gutturalis
TCCATTCTTAGTTTTGTATTTACCTGACATAATAATGTCTCCTGCTTCTTCTGAAGTTGATGGTGAAAGGTCTGATCTGATTTCCACGAAATCAGGTTGAACCCTTGGCCCAGAGCTCACCCAGCAGCCCTGCACTAATATCCTGAGTTATCAGGCCACCTATCAGGACACTATTGTTCAGCCTTTTGTTCATCTGAGGAGTAGGTCTGCATGGATTCCATGACAGATCAATGACTCTAGGCTTCTCTTGAGAAAAGGGGAATAATTTATCATTGCTAATGGTTTCTTTTCTGTATCGATCTTCTTACCTCCTCCTGACGTGCAGCTCTGCTTATGAAGAAGTGTTGTCAGAAAAATCCCCAATAAAAACCATTTGATTTCCAGACAGAACTCTATATGTTGGTCGTAACAGTTTTAGGTCCTCCTGACCAGGTGGAATTATTTTTGGCTGTGCTTTGGCTGTTTTCTGACCAACTGAAAAACTGTCAGTAGATGTTAGTGTAATTCTTACACACAGTGCTGTAGGCAAGGGAGTGAGGGCAGAACATTCACCCTGTTTTCCACAGTCCAGTGGCAGTGCCCACTCCAGCAGTCTCTTGAAATTTGGAATAACTGAACTCCAAAGTCTGACACTCACGTGATGATATGAGAATTGCAAGGTTTATTTTTAAAGCAACTTTCTCTCTCCTAGCACACCAGAAATAAAAGAGAAAATCTTCACTCAAACACATTCTTACATCTCAGAAAACACAAGGATTAAAAAAAGAACATCCTTCCTCTCTGTAGGTTTAGCCTCCAAAGCAGGTGTGGGTTTGAGCTTTGTGTCTGGGATCCGTAGGAATGTGATACTGGGAATGGCAAGTAGCTCTGCTAAAGTCAGTGACACAATTCCCAGCAACTTCGTTATGAATATGGTTTCACCCAAGGACTTTACCAGATAAGCAACTGTTACTGTATTTGTGTACAGTTAGAGGATGTATGATGTCAAGTGCCATGCTTTTCAGGTAATTTCTGCTTAGCATCTGCACAGACGTATATGGGAAACATCACAGTTGAGGCAGAGTCTTTGATTGTTGCCTTTGGGTTACCCGTTTTGTGTATGAAGGCAGAAGGCAAAACAAATTGGTTTCTTTTGGGTCCTAACTTTGTTCCCCAGAGAAGCAGTTTTCAAGGGGATTACTTCTATGAACAAAATTACTCATGTGCATTTATCTTTGCGGGATCAGCACATAAATTTGTGCGTTTCTTCTCGCAGAGCAATTACTTTTCACATTTGATTTTAACAACGTTAGCTCCCAATTCAATTAACATCACCACTATTTTCTCTTGACAATTTCATGGCAAGTCTATAGGGATCCCATTAAAATGTCATTATATTGCTGCTGTGTTGTAAGACTGCAGTGGGAAAACAATTTCAGCGCAAGTCTGCAGAGATCTTGTTATGAAGCTGTTAGAATATGAAATGCAAATGGCATCAATTATTTCAGTGTGAGCCTGTGGAGTCCCAATCCTGATGTCATCATGATATGAAGTTGAAAAGAAAAAACATTCCAGCCTTCAAGCATGGAGACACCAGGATGATGGGAGAATTAATGGAGAAACGGAAAGAGAGGAAGGGGCAAAACACTTCTAATCCATTGTTACAGTGATGTGGGACAACAAACAGAATTCATAGTTTGTATATTATGGTCACCGTATGACCTTGGCAACCCTAGTCCTTAGCCTTCCATATATACAGTTCTCTAAACCCATATGCACAGGGTTTACACAACTAGGTTATAGTGACAGGGGTATTTTCAGATCCCTACAAAGAAAGGATCCATTCCTGATGCACATATTTTGAGCAGAATGTAGTTTCCCCCAGATGAAGTTTACTCTGCACCACACAACATGTAAGTACCCCTTAAATCTATGGTGAGTCTAATGTCTGTACTCTTCAACTGTGTAATTCTCTAGATATAATTAGAAGAGAAGGATCTCCAAGCCCAGAGGGTGGATCCCCACTGTGTGCCAAGGGCATCTCCAAAGCTTCCCTGACACCAGGCACATCAGTCACCCAGACAGCAAACCCATGAATGGAAGATCAGACGCAGCTCAAACATGCCCTATGGTGCACATCTGACATCAGTCCTCCCAGCACATGTACAGAGGGGGACTGGGCTCCCTGGATGCTGCCTGCATAGAAGTTGCCTGGATGGTCACTTGCCTGCCCCAAACCTCGTTATTTCCTAGTGTGGGAGAGAAAGCCACAGGGTCTCAGTGAGTGAGGCTGGGAGATGGCTGAACATGCAGTGCTGGGTTATTACTATCTGGGTGAGTGAGGACAGTAGGATTAGCCCCAAAAGCAAGAGCTTGGTGAGATTACTTAGGGAGGAGGAACCGTGGCGTGGGAACAGATAGAAACAATATGAACATGTGGAAGATGTGTACAGTATCTAAAATGCATCTTTGCATGCTGTGCCAAGCACAGATTTTTTGGTGTGCAGAGCCTGCATCCCCTTATCTTTGTGCAGTTATACTCCCCTCCATTTGCAAAAGGTCTACACAAAGTTAAACCAAATAATGTGGTCTATCTTGATTTCAGTAAAGC
>NW_010112233.1:0-1649 GCF_000699245.1 Pterocles gutturalis
TTCTGTGTGATTCTGTGATTCTGTGAAGGTGCTGCTGAATATTATAGACCTACTACAGCAAATCTCACACTAAACTGTGAATATGATAGTGCCTAGGAAGCTTTTAATCTCTCTGAATCACGAAAGGTGTGTTTTGGAGTGTGGAGTACAAAGAAGGTAATTCTCAGCACCTTGGATAAATGACACTTCCCTCTAGCTGCAGAGGATGAATTAGTCCACTCTTTCTGTGTTGTATCTTTCCTCCAGAAGGAATTACAGAGAAGTCCTTTAAGTTTAAATTCAGTTCATGAGAAGTAGAGCTACAATATGTACTGCATATACAGCCATGTACATAATTGCAAGAAGCACATTACTGGTGACAAGCGAAGCATTCATAAAATGAGAATGACCTGTTTACACGTAGCTCTCACATGACTATAACATCTGCAAGAGGAAAACAGAAAAAGAAAATTTAGAGTTCCCACGAGGCAAAGTAATTACGAGGAAAAGTCCTAAAATGTGATTTCACTGCTTGCCCTGTAACATGCCAAACACCTGCCAGCTCCACAATGCTGTTTCCTGCGGGAGCTGAGTCAATTTGGCATTCTGAAGTGCTCAGCATGTTTCAGGACAGCACCTTGCTGAGCCTGATACTCCATATGAATAGACAAAATCACCAGTGACTGCAGACTGAAAGGAAACATTGCTTTCCATTGTGTCTAGATTTTATCACCTAAAGTGGGTGCAATTTAAAAAGATGCAAGTGGATGTAATCAGCTTGGAATGTGCATTGTGCATTCTTGAACCCAACTTGCAGCACCAACCTTTAGTTAAATTACATTACTGAAGCCATAAAAACTGTCTGAATGAAAAGAAAATGATATGTGCTATCATATGAGAATCTTGAATCTCAAGGTTTCCTTTGGCAAAGCTTTTCCCTGTCAGCCTTTCTCACCCATAATTAAACTTTTGTGCAAACATTCAAAGCAACTTCTATTAGTGAGCAAAGCAGCACAGACACAAACCAGACATGAAACAAAATAGTTTTCCCAGCTACTATGAGCTACTCTTTCTGTTTCTCTTCTACTTTTATAATTCTTAAATCCTGCTCATAGCTTTTGCTAAAAAGTTGAGATTCCATTTTTATGCTCAAAGATGGAGGCTCCTGCTGCTATCAGGAAAAGACTAGCAAATACGTATTTAAATCTTACCATTTTTATTCCAAGCGACAAATATTGCACACAGAAGCAAAGTCTGACCAGTGGATTTTGGAGGACTGTAGTAGTCTAATCAGAGGTCCTCTAATGAACCTTTAGGAAATTTCTCCTTCTCCATGGATCCCTACTCCCATTTTCCATAAATGATTCAGCTAATCCCTAGGACCCATGTGCTATTTATAACTGTACTTCATTTTGTTACTGAACCAAATACAATACCACTAATGCCATGCTAAGGACTAGCAGCTACTCTCAATAGTACTTTATTTGTACAGGTTTCTTCTGTTTATTAAGAAATTCTTCCCTGGTAGAATTTGGTGGAACTTTTCCCAATATCTTCAGCTAGATGAAATACTAGGGCCTGAGCAGTGAGGCCCTGAACCAAAGTTGACCTCTAGGTGAACCTCACAACGTAACAATATATCTAATATGAATAATATTGATCACATATGC
>NW_010112234.1:0-5258 GCF_000699245.1 Pterocles gutturalis
ATATAGATAAATATATATATAAAGAGATTTAATAACTATTTCAGAATTAATACTATAATGCCGGCGGGAACTTAGTTGAGTCAGGGGGTGTATGTGCACTTTTTTAAAACAAATTTCAACTGATTTTACATAACAAGGGGAAACTTAGTCCATGTGTAATGGCAGTGTGCATTATTTTAATGAAAATAGTTCAAGGTCCAATAAGAAAATAATATGAATTAGAAGAGAATTACCGAACAGAGGTATTTTTCATCTGCTCACTAACTATAAAACTGTAACTTACGGAAAATATAAGTAGTAATAATAATGATAATAATAGTAAATTGAATGTATTGTGTATCAGTTGGCTGCTCATTTTGAAAGTAAGGAATAAAACCAAGTCAGTGTAGTTTGCAAAAGGCAACTGTAATGATAGGCCATGCTTTTCAACTGTTGTGAGCATGGCTGGTTCATTTACTCTGCTTTAAGAGACCTAATTTCTGACGAAGCCTGCAGTATTTAGGGTTAATAGACTTTCCTCATTTCATTATGTTCTTATGAACTGCAAAAGTTTTCAAGGTGAGTAGGCTAAGAATTATTCACAGATGTTCTCAGCTGAAGATTAGTTCCTCATCTTTTTCCTTGACACTTTTCTGCAGCTAATAAAATAAGATATAGAACTGTACCCTGCGGTTTTCAGCAGTTTTCACATTGATCTCACTGTCAACACAAGGATTGTCTACACAAGCCTACGGTCTCCCTTTGGGATTTACCGCCTGATGATGAGTTGGGATTTCCATTAATTAATCTTTGCTTTTCTCTAAAGAAAGAATTCTGAAGAAAGCAACTGCATACAAAATCCAACACCTCCATCCACCTCCATCCACTCCATCTCCTCAAAACGGAGCAGAAGAGATCTTCCTCTGGACTGAAATTCCCATTTATTTATCTTATATTTTTCCATGTTGAGAAAAAAATTTGAACAATCTAAACCAAATTGGACCAGACTTGTCAGTTTCTTCAACCCTTTTTTTCTGGTGGTGGCATTGCAGGATTCTGTGTATTTATAGGTAGGATTTTCCAGAAGTTTGGAGATATCTGAAGGTTTCCTTCATAAACTTTCAAACCTTTTCAATATAATGCATTTGTTGATGAACTAGGCTACTCATGGGAGTGAGAAGTCAACAAAAGTAGTAACTGTGTTTTGTTCCTTTCTCATTTTGAATTACAGCAAATTGCTTGTTAGGATTTCTTTTAACTGTAGACTGTAAAGTTTTCAGTATGAATACAATGCTCACATAGCCATAATTCAGATACATGAACAGGAAAATGGTATTATAAAATAATGAATATTTTAATTGTGCTCTTTCAAGGCCATTAAAGCATAGTGCATACTAGCTGTCAAAAGTGTATTTCATGTAAGAATTCCTGTTGATGTAATACACAGAATAGCATAAATTAACTTTCAATATTCATGGTAATAATGGTCATAAACTGTAAAGTCTGTGATAATTTTTTTTTAATTACTATGGATTGACAGTAGTTAATTCATTAGTTTGAAAATCTAAGTGAATTTTTAAAATTATGTGAATTTTTTTTTGTTAATGCTACTTTCCTTTTTTTTTTTTTCCTTGCAATGATGACAAATTAAACAATTTTGTGTATTGTAAAAGAACACTAAAAACTAAATAGAATGAAGCAGGGAGAATCAAACAAAACTTCTAAATCAAGTAGCTTCAACTTTTTCTTAGTAGCCTACTCAAATTCTCTCTCTGCTTATGAGATTTATACCCACACTAGGCCTCTGCCTGGACATTGTCTGAGCACCAGGGCACTGAGCAGGGCCCCCTGTAATGCACTTCTCAGATCCCTTCTGTCGGTACTTGTCCACTTTGCACTTAAATATGCTCTGGAGCAGAGGCTGAAGCTCAAGTGTTTCATCAGGATGAGAAGTGCCCCAAGTTTTAGGTTACAAAACCATTCTCACTTTCAACCTCTGTTGTTTAATTACAGTCTAAAACATTCTACTCAGAATGGCAAAAAGTCAACAGGAGGAACTCTGCAATATGGAATGTTTCTCTAGCAAACGGCAGCCCTAAAACAGTTTAGAAGCTGTGCAGGAAACTAAGTTTGGTTTTCCATAAACTTAGAGCAGCACATTTGCTAAAGCTCTTGATTGAGATTAAAACAGCAGCAGAGTTTTAGAAGTCTTCTCTATCTAACCAAAATAATTTGGTAGATTTTTGGTCAACTGGAAAAAAAAGCACTGTATGTTGTACTAAACAGACTATTAAAAAAATATTTTTAAATTATCCATTTTTGTTCTGGGTAAGTATTACAGTACCTCTGAGTAAGCACTCGGTAAATGTTAACTAACAGTTTTTACCACTAGCAGTGTACTTCTAATCACACTTGATAAAAACACTTGATCTTTTAAACAATTTAGTTAATATTCTAGGGAAAAAAAAGAACTGCTCCTTCTTTTGCCATTTAAATAATAGTGCCATCACAAACTCCTGTTTGCAAAATGGTGAATTTTTTGCCACTGGGTGAATCTTTGTCAAAACTCAGAGAGTCCTTTTGCCATATGACTGTATCAGAATTTCAGCTTTTCTTTATAAAGCAAATTTCTAGCCTCAGGATACCAGAGACAAGACTAAGAATGTAAACCTCAAGATCTTAAAAGATAAATAAAAAGCTACTCAAAATTATTACCTTTATCTTCTCCCATGGGTCTGACTCATATTTGAAGAGTTATGCTACTGAAATGACTTGAAGGACAAAAGAAACAAAGAAAATGTCTGGTCTAGCTGTAAAGTTCCACTCTATAACTCCTGTGTTTCATTTTAGTTCTAAAAGCCTCAAATTCCTATCTTCTATGTAGAAAGAAAAATGCTGCAATTTTTTGTGTGTTTCTAAGAAAAAAACCAATCAAACCCCACCCTCCTGTGGCAAGACAGGTAGGGGGGGCAGGGAGTGACACAAACTCATCTGCAATACATACAATTTGAAATGCAAGTGAATGCGATTAGAAAATATGTTTTCGCTTTCCACAGATTTGGACTGCTGAGTTCAAATTACAGGTTTGTGATGTCGTTTTGGAAGCTCTAACTTGACAGCAGAAAGGTAGTGCACCAAGAGGAACACTCTGCACAGAGAGAGGGCTGTCATGTGTTGAAGAGATCTGGCTTACACGTGCCTCCTGTGAAGCTTCTCTGCATGAGTAGGAGGTATATTTGATGAGCATCACTGGAAAAACAAAAATCTGAAGCTGAATACCAACGTATGGGTAGTGTCGGCTAGGTATGGACAGATACACATGAGGAATTGAAATGGTCTTAAGAAATACTCGTTATAAACCTTATATGAGAAAAGCCTTATTAAAGATTTTTTGGTTACAGCTCATTAACCCTGAAGTAATTAGCATTAAATATCACTTAGGGAAATTGCTAATCTATGGTATCTGAAACAGTGAAAGAATAAAAGAGGAACTCACTCTGACTCACATGGCTTTGAACTTTCCTTTCTAAATACCATGTAGCTTTCCAACCTACTAGCAAGTAACCCATGAGGTGAACTCTAGTCCACAGGATAATGGAGTGGGGGACTGGGCTCCTGCCTTCTTAGCTAACAGGGCTCCAAAAAGCTTTCACTGTGCATAATTTCTCTCATTCTGGTCTGGCTGAATGGCACTGCTCTCCTGCTTGGCATCCTTAGCAACTGAAGTCTTTGCTTCTGACAACTCAAAAGCCCAAGATCTGTGATACACACTAGCAAACTAGCAAGCAGAGCAGCAGAGGATACCAAGGAAACAGCTAGAAGAGGCTGATAACGAGAAACATGCACTATCTCCATCACTGAATATGCTGCGAAGTACACATCTCTCACACCAAGTGATTTGTGACATATCATGTTGACTCTAGGACAGCACAGATGTCTGCATATCACCCGTGGAAGTCAGGCCCTCAGATGTGACAACGGGGCATCAAAAAAAAAAAAAAAATAAAGCTTGCAACTTTATATTTGTAAAAATTACATAGAAAATATACTTATTTTGGCTGTAGAGAAAGAAGGCTGACTTTGAACAAGCTAACAACTGTTTATAGAACACAGAGATTAGTATCTGAGCAATTTTACCCTCACAGGTTTGCTTGGCTTCATGGCAGTAGCTCTTTTGCTGTACCATGTTCCCAAACGACAAGATTCCTGGAGATGTAAGCCGCTGTGTATGTTTCCGAAATACTGAAAACTCACTGATGCTTCTATGTAAGCACAGGCATACTTCTGGCTGGTGACACTTTTGTCAATATTGCATCACCTAGGAAATTCCATTTTATCCTAGAATCACTGAAGGTAAGACGTACTAGAGTGCAATTCCTACTTATTGTCACAATTAGGTTGCAACAGAGACTCCTTCACAGTATGCCTTAGCTACAACAGAAATCAAAACGAGCTTACTCTTTTTTTGAGCCAGAGGGTCAAACAAAAAAAAAGTATCTGGTCTATAAAACAGACAATAATGGGAAAATAGACAATTCTTTAAAACATTACAAAATTGATTTCTGCCAGAAAAGGCTCATGTGATCTGCAATTGCCTTGTATGACCTTATACTCAGAGTGCTTTTGTCAGCTTTTTTTTTTTTTCCTTTTTACACTTTCTTTTCAATCCAGTGCTGCGTTCCCAGGATCCTTACAGGGTGGCTCTTGTATTGATAGTGTAGCTATTACTGACAAGTAAATGAATCTGTGCTATACAACCCTACCTCTCCCTATCAGCAACCCCATTTTGTGGGAGATGTTTTCTCTGCTTCCTGGCTGGAATCTGTTCCTCAATCAGTGGCACATTTTTTGAGCTCTGTATTCAGATTTTTTTCTAGTTCAAAAAGTACAGGAAGGAGACATTTCATAGAATCATAGAATGGCCTGGGTTGAAAAGGATTTTAAAGATCATCTAGTTTCAACCCCCCTGCTGTGGGCAGGGTTGCCAACCCCTAGAGCAGGCTGCCCAGGGCCCCATCCAGCCTGGCCTTGAACACCTCCAGGGATGGGGCATCCACAACTTCTCTGGGCAACCTGTGCCAGTGCCTCACCACCCTCTGAGTGAAAAATTTCTTCCTAATATCTAACGTAAATCTCCCCTCCCTTAGTTTAAAACTATTCTCCCTCATCCTGTCACTATCAACCCCTGTAAACAGTCGCTCCCCCTCCTGTTTATAGGCTCCCTTCAAGTATTGGAAGGCCCCAATGAGGTCTCCCTGGATCCTTCTCTTCTCCAAGCT
>NW_010112235.1:0-1724 GCF_000699245.1 Pterocles gutturalis
GGGGTGTGGGGGGGGAAGAGGCCTTGGGAGAGTGACTACCTGGAGAGTGACTACCTGGAGTAAGATGATCCGGAGCCAAGAGAGATCCAGAAACCAAAGGGACCCAGAACAAAAATGGACGATCTTCCAGAGGGTCCTCACCTATATACTGGGCATGACGTGTATGTTATGGAATAGATTATTGGCTATTCTAAGTTTCAATCTGAACCTAAGATCAAATCCTAGGCTAGTATCTGAGGCTGTGTTCCCTCCCAGCCCCCCCTCCCCTGTCTGCAGGGAGCAGGGAAGCTGAAAGTATCTGACCTTGAGTATCCTGGCAATAACTGTAAACATCACTTCTTATCTGCTTTCTTCTGAGCACAAATCCAAAACACAGCCTCTTGCTAGCTATTATGAAGAAAGTTAACTCTGTCTCTGCTTAACCCAGGACATATTTTAACATCAGTAACAGACTGAACTTTAAAGATGATCCCTACTTCTTTTCTGCCGTGTGTCAAAGTGGCCATGCTAGGTGATAAATTAATGCTAAAGTTCTTCCTTATTTATTCATTTCTTATGTCTCTGAAAAGGAAGTCTTTTACTTGGCCTTAAACTTTGCCAGTCACTCGGGTGCTTTGCAGGTCCCCAGTTTCCACCTGGAGTGGGACCTGTCACATAGCATGACCAATATCACTCTCCCATTTTGATGGAATCCTGCTTTCCTAGTTTCTCGAATTATCCAGCAAAGAGCTGACAAGGATGCCAGAGAAATTCCCATATATAAATCTGGTTTAGATGTCTAATGTGTATCTCTCATGACTTAACAATATTTATTACACAAATTATACTTATCTCTTATTGGCTAAAATTTAGCAAATATATTCAGTTAAAATTTGTCTTACCTTTGTTTCTGCAAATGGAACATCACAGCCTTTAAAAAAAAAAAGATGCAAGACCATTTGAACTGATGCAGTTGGGTGAAATCAATTGAGGATGAGCTGGTGGAAAGGTCAAGCAGAGTATTTTTTCTGTGCTTACTGTTCCATAATGAGTGATTGTATCAAATTTTGTAGCTCAGTGGAAACATGGAAACTACTCGTATTTTTAACAAGTAACCTGCCACTAACATCTCCTTACTATTAAATTGAAAGAGGAACTTCTGTGATTACAGATAGGCTTTTAAATTACATTATTTACTTCACAGCAAAAATGGGCCCACAAATGTATCTGTGAGCATCAGATACATAACTGCAACATGTGCTTATCTGGTGTCAACTTGTGTATGCTAATAAACTTAGCTCTTCTCTCTGAGCTGCATTAGCAGCTGCTGTTTGATTTGAAAGCTGCTCTTGAGCATCTGTCCTGGGTTAAGCAGAGAGAGAGTTAACTTTCTTCATAACAGCTAGCAAGAGGCTGTGTTTTGGGTTTGTGCTCAGAAGAAAGCTGATAAAAAGTGATGTTTACACGGCTGTCGAGGTCGGCAGACTGGAGAAGCTGGGAGGTAGCACAGCCCCAGTTACTAGCCCAGGATTTGATTTTAGGTTTGGGATTGAGACCCAAAGTGACCAATAATCTATTCCATAACATACACGTCATGCCCAATATACAGGTGAGGAACCCTTTTGGTTCCGGATCTCTTTTGCTCTGGGTCGTCTCACTCCAGGTGGTCACTCTCCCAAGGCCCCCCCACCCCAGTCAGCTCTCTGTCTGGGATTATCGGACTGTTATCTCCGTTCCGTGAGTGC
>NW_010112236.1:0-8451 GCF_000699245.1 Pterocles gutturalis
AAAATAATAAGAAAGTGGGAGGAGAGGCAAAATCAGAAAATGGTTAATCATGTGTGTATTGTGGTATAGGCTGATTTTTCAAAGGTGTTTCTTTAATTTACTGCTAAGTTTAAAACAGCAGACAGAAGGAGAAGGTGGGAAGAAAAGAAACCGCAGTGCAAACGAGTGGAATCGTAATAAATAGTAAACTGGGTCCCCAAGGGAGTATTTTTTGAGCTGATGGATAATATTAAAATACAGTTCCTAAGCGAGTAACAAAAAAAAAAGGGGGGGGGAGGGATGGAGAGGGGAGGGGAAAAAAAAAGGAGGAGGGGGAGAGAAAGTTCCTGTGCACTTTGTTCAAGGTTCTGCACCTCTCTAAGCAGCTGTCACATCCGTACATTATGGTACATTGAATCTGAATGAGGCTCTCCACATCAAAACCTTGCATCCATTATGATATCATCTCCTGCTCTAAGCTGTAATGCTTATTAATTCTGCACCCATACTCTCCAAGCTTCAGCAAATGTATTCCATCAGCCTAGCATTTAATTTAATTAGTACAGCTGGGCTCTCATTCTCCTTTCTGTGTCAGAGGTATTGTCAGCACGTTCTGCTATAACACAATTACTGATTGCTTTTAGATAGGCAGAAATATGATTAGGGTATTGGGTGACTGTATCATAAGCCTTATTAGATTCATTTGAAATCTGGAGATAAATAGGAAACTTTTATTTGCAGTGTAATGAGATTATGCTTATTAGGCCAAGGCCTCACAACCTTTTGCAAAGAACGTAGTGTATCACTAGGATTATACTCTGGAACCACACTTTTTGCTTATAACATCCAAGCAATTTCTCAGCAGCTTTGAGATTTAACTATTGTAGCCCTGTACACATTTTAGAATTGTTTTCTAGCTCTGTGGCTCTTTCCTCTGATAGATTGTATGCACCTTCCTCCATGTGTTTTCTCCTGCTTAAGCCTGGAAATCTGGGAAAGATGTTTTGTCCAATAAGATATTTGGGTGAACTGTGACCATGTGTGGATGAGTAAACATGCTGATACATTGGACAGATGAGTTCTTGCCAATACCAGTCTTTTTATTTAAACTTTTTTTTCCCTCAGTGGAAAGCTGCAAAAAAGTATCAGCAGTTTTCAGAAGTGAAGAACAGTGGTGGTCAGATACTTCAAGGCTGAATCTTAAGATAGAAATAGTGAGTTAATTTTCTTGTGTAAAAATTGCTGGAAAGGCTGCACATTTCGTGTCACTTCCAGAGAGAGTACATTTAAATCTTAATGTGTACATCACAACCTTTTATATTATACTATCCTGACAAAACATGTGGCATAGTGTTTGAGAAGCAAGAGTTACGGAGTTATGCTTTCAGAAGTTCATTTATTACAGGGATTCAGAATTCTGATCTGGTAATTTCCCTGTAACAATCAAATGTACAAACAACCCATCACTAACTTGACAGGTTATAGAAAGGAGTCCATCAGTTTTAACATTGGTGTGAAATTTAGGTTTCATTCTCCTTCCACGTAAGTTTCGCTACAAACTCCAGTGGGAGCAAGATTAGGCTCTTACTGGATCCTTTTACCTTGTAAGTGGTAGTACCCAGCGTGAAAGCATTTTGTAACTGAGTGTGACAAAACCTTGACCCTAGTTTTGTATTTGTTGTTGCATCACTTGCTCTACGATTAAGGTAGAAGAATTTATCTGGATGTATCTCAGGCTCAGGGAAGAAAACGTGCATCGGTACTATCATGGTATTTTATTTTGCATTTGCCTGGCATTGAAAGCTTATCCATGAGAGATGGCTTGTCTCTGTCAGTACAAAGCTCCACATTGCATAGCTTATCTCAGATATTTGTGATATTTTGAAACTGGCATGGGAATGAACTTCAAAGTGGTCAAGTGAAAGTTCTTAAAGATGGCATTTCTGTATTTCTTGTCTAGTTATTAAGGGAGAGTCCAGAGAGTAAGACTATTGCCACAGCCCAGTGGAGTCCTTTGACAAAATGAACTGACCTTTGGGGTTCTCAGCCCTGCCTCAGCCAGTGCTTCTGCAGACACATCATTGTGCGGTTCTGTGTGATTCTCCAACTGGGGAATCTCATGCTGTAGGTACGTTTTGCTTTCCTAGAGAGGAATACACATCAGTTTGGCATGGCTACTGACTTGCCTCAGAATCCACTGTATGTATGCCTAAGCAACAGCAGCAAAAGTTACTCTAAAGGAATACTTCTATAATCAGTAGACCTCAGTGTTTTGGAAGAGAGAGAGCGCTCTCTCCATTTTAGGTACAGGCGAGCTCAGGCACAAAACAGGGAATCAGCTCAAGTTATGCATCTAGAAGCAGCAGCCTTACAAGTGCTGAGTCTACTAAAAAGTCAAATATTGAAAACCCAGTGTTTACACTATACATAAGAAACTATTTTATTTATTGATAAAGAGAGATGCCACTTTAAAATCAGGTGTATCTTGGAAAGGAGGTGATTTCTAAGATAGTTTTAGAGGAGAGAATATATAGCTTCTTTCTGGCAACCAAAAAGAGATGAACTGCAACACTCTTTTATGCCAGCTCCAAAAGCAGCAGAGAGGATAAATCACACCATTTTCCAGTATGTTTCTTCATCAAGAACATATTTTAAAGTGTGGTATAATTGCTGTATGTGAGAATGAACTGGTGGCCCTGTTCATTTGTCCCCCATCACCATCATCCTGATTTGCAGTGAGCAACAGGGTTATTCACATGCTTAGATTACACACATGCTTCGATGCTCTGCTGGATCAAGGCCTAATTGACACCCTAATTGACAGGCTCAGTAGAGAGACTGAAGACTAAATTGGGCTTGGAAGCTGAAATGTGATGTATGTTTTTACCCTCAGAGGTGGTTTGTCTGGGCTGTGTTTGAGATTTGTTACCAAATGTGTTCCACCTTCTGCTGTAGCTTTTGTTGCCTTTCTTTTGTGGCCAGATGGAGGACTGCAGTTGCTGGACAAAAAAACCCCAAATAAATATGTTAGTCCAAACTAATGACATGTTCAATGCTATACTGAAACACACAATCCTATCTTCGCTTTTTCTAGAACAAGTTCATTAAAAGAAATACTAACAGCCATTTATTCAAAACCGGTTGATTAAATGAAAGTGTAGCTAATTCTTAGATGTTTGTTTCATGTAGACTCAAAGGTAGAATCACAACAGAAGTAATTAGGGTAATTATTAAGGTCTGTATTTAATTCAAACCCTCAGAGAATATTGCATATTCATTCAAGTGAGCTATATTTCCTATTTAAAAGATAGCAGTTTCTCAAAGCTTTCATTTACAGGTATGTTTTTGGTAGTGTCATTTTATATGGTATCATGTCATCTTGCTCTCTTTCTACTGTGACAGTGTTTGTTATTCATAATGATGGCAATCAAAGGGGAAATGTTACTGGTAATTTCTGTGTGCACTTCTAACCCCCAAATATTTGTAACAGTCATTTACTTAAGGCTTTTGAGCATTTGAAAGTAGGGACATTGGATGAATTTGCCTTGATCTCTCTGCAGAATGTACTGTGTTCATTAAGATACTAAAGATAGGCATTTTTATATACTCCTAAAGAAAATGCAGTGAGACATTATTTATAGAATAACTGAAAAATTGGGTCAGTACTTGTACCCTTTTACTGACAATGAAGAAAAATCTAGCTCTGTTTCACATATGATTTTCTTCTTTTTAAGACTAGTCTGTATAAAATGCAAAGAAAATCTACAAAAGAAATGTTTGGGAGCATTTACTGTGGAGAGGTTCTCAAAGGGCTGTTTCAAACTGTAGACTGAAGATGAATTTGTATCAGAGCATTTTGGAAAAAAAAAAAGGGGGGGGGGGGGGGGAAAGGCTTCATGGGCCTAGTTCTTACATATTACTAATCATGCAGGACACAGAGTGGCAGGATGTCTTCCAATATTTGTTGCCGGCAGATGACACACACCATCTTTACAGGGTAATTGGACTGGTGTGGTCTCCTTCTGGATGGATTTAATGCTTGGATTTAAATCCAGATTCTTGTCTTGGTAAAGCCAGGTGTTTCTCTTGAATTCCTAAAAAGCAAAAGGGTGTCGATCAGACAGAAAACAATGTTGCTTGCTGATTTGTTATAGTCCTGCTATAACACTCAAGCAGTATGCACTGAGGATGTGTTTTTCGTGGAAACAAACACAAACTGGATCAAAGTTATCTCAGCCAAATTCCTTAGACCGTACCACTGAAATAGCAAGCTACTGCAATATTGTTAGTGCTATTGCTTAAATAGATATATAGCTTTCTAGTATTAAAAATAATAATGACAACAGATTTGTATTGCCCTTTTCTATTCCTGAAAAAGTGCGATAGTGCTGATAGTAATAACTAATTAACCTGATGTACCACAGTAGAAGCATAAGGCCTTAGTATGGAGTTGGGTATAATGGTCTGATGATGGTCTGCATTTCTAAGGCACAAACAGTTAGTGCACTATGGAGGTGACCAAACAACTAAATGGAGAGAAAAAAAGTTGATACAATCATAAAAGGAGTGGGCATGGGTTATAGTTGGTAGCATTACAATTAGCATAATTACAGCCCTGTAGTTAGTTATATCTGCATATTTGTTGTAGTTCACATTTTACTCCCTTGGATATATTTTTTTTTTTTTCCCAAAATGTGATTCCTTCCTTATTTGTTACTATTTGAGTGCACATTGTTAAATGAGGAATAGTGCAGGCTCATTACTGAATCACTGGGGACTACTGCGATAGCATAGGTATCCGCTAGAAGACTGAAAACAAGGGGTTGCTCGCTGATGAAAGCTTTTGGCCAAATGACTGCACAAGCATTGTGTTAATGTGTTAGGACTCAGCATTTTGTTGCTTGTCCACATTTCCAGACGCATAGCTAATTAGAGACAAAAATGGAGCTTCCTTTCTGTCCCCCCTCCAACTAAGTTAGATAAGCTGTGCTCTCTCTGCAGTACTCTTCCATCCTCCTAGCAATGTCCTGCCTCTTCCAAGCTACAGAAGAGGCAGCTAGGGCTAGTTCTGCTGATATCAATAGAAGTTTTTTCCCACCTCTCCTTCCAAAAAGTGTGTGCGCTTTCCACATCTAAAATTACCAATGTCTTTATGAAAAGGTGCTGTGAGAAGTCGCAATGCAGCAGAACTGAATCCTGGCATCACTAACTTGCAGTAGGGTCAGAGTCTTTATCATACAGCTTTAGAGTGTGCATTTACTAACCCAGTAGTCCATTACTTTACAAATTTATATAAAACTGATTTCAGAAGAAAGACTTTACCAGCCTTATAAGAACATGAGACTTGGCCTTCTATGCCAGATCGTGGCACTAAATTGATATACTGTGTCACAGAGGTTTTAGAGAGTTATCTGTATCTGTGTGATGGCAAGGGAGTGATTTGCTGAGATCCATAATATAAAGTGCCTTTGCCTTTAGGCACTTTTGACATGCATGCACTTTAGAGTGGGCAGAGTAAACATGAAAACTTGCTTTAAAAGGATGAAATTTTGTAAAATTACTGTTAACACTTGGCTTTGGTTTCCATTATGCACCAGCTACACTCAAATTAAAGAATACATGAAGACTTTTTTTTCTTTCAAGATCCTTGTCTAGTTATTAGCTTCTCCACAGTGGTTTTGTTGGGATGGACTGTGCCATCAGTATTCCTACAAGCCCTCTGCAGGGTATGTTTTAGAATATATGCGCCTATGGGCAGGTATAGTTCTCACTTCCCCACATACATCCTATGTAGCAGCAACCTGAAAACCTGTGTTGTGAGAGATCATCAGTTGTGTTGTGTATTTTCTTTTTTATATTCTTTTTTTTCTGTTCTCTGCCACAATTTTTTATACTTGCAGAACGGTATGGGGGGGTGTTGATGGACACTTCCCTTCCCTGCTGCCTTCCTGTGTGCTATATGGAAAACAAACAGGAGGGTTAAGACCGTATTTCTTGCTTTCCAGCAGCTGAGTCCCAGATTCCATTGCCAGGACTGAATATAACAGAGTGCATGATGAGTCTTCATTTCTTAGCATGGAGAGCTGCAATAACATGACACCTTGATTAAGAAATGCTACTAAAAGCCAGGAGAGTTAGATTCTGTTCTCATCTCTAACCTATGTTTTACATTTAACCTGGATCACATTCTGAAAGGTAAGTGCTGGTTTGTTTAGAACTCTTGCTAACACTTGAATGAGTCTGCTGGGATGGGTGTTCTGGTGCATTGTGTTGCCAGGCTATCTGAGTGTAGCTGCTGCTGTGTTTAGCCAATGTTCATAAACCAATTCCCAAACAGAGTATACTTTATTAAGGAAAATGTGGTTTTGTTGGTATAAATGTTTCTATGCATAGAAAAGAAAGTCCTATTCCAGACCAAATTTTAACTGTCTACCATGTACCATAAAATATATGGTAGTATCTGTTTTCTGAAAATGGGTAGTCTCTATATGATGACCCAATGCAAGCACCCTATTGACCGCCTTTTGGGAAGTGTCAAGTGTCTCAAATTCCCACCACTAAAGCAATTTCTTTCATCAGCCTGTTCTGAGACTAAATGAATTGTTTTTAACACAGTGTGCAAATATTTAATTTTTAAACTCTCTACATTATTATTGGTCAAAATCTCCCCAAATTTACAATTTTCAAAAGTTTGTAATGAAAATTCCATTTTGATTGCAAACCTTTTAAAACTTGTAATGACAAATACAAGAGTTTTGGCACACCTACTGCTTGGAGCATTTTAAAATGTAAGAAATGGAACACTAGCCTTTTTCAAAATGTCAAGGCAATACTTACAAAATTTTCTGGACATATTTTTAACTTTTAATAATAATTATTATTGTTTAAGGCAGCTCATATTGTTTACCTACATTGTGGCCAATTTTTTTTTTTTAAATTTTGGTTGAAAATCAGATTAGAAGGTTGGAAGCTACAGAAAGTCACACAGTGAGAACAATGATCAACATGGTGTATAGAGATGTATGCCTGTGTATGTGTGTAGAACAGTATAAAAGAGGAACACATACAGCAGAAATATAGAGGTTTGTTGGAATAAAGTCAGTGAGAAGAAGAGAATTTTCTACCACAGAGGTGGAAAAGAACAAAGGGAAAGCAAAAAGGGATTAAAAGGGTGTTTTGAAAAATGGTTGGGCAGTAAAGGTATGATTGGGAGCTGAAGAGATAGAAAAAGGATAAAGATCTGAAAACGCTATGCTTTGTGCTTGGCAGGCAACAGGAAAGAAATTGGAATCCAAATTTCACAGCTCGATTCTCAACCGTGTTACATTGTATTATAACCTCATAACTCAATCATCTTCATGTAAGTTAGCAATACCAGAAAACTTAATTACTGGAGCATCTGCCACTCGTCTAGAAAGGGAAAGTGTTAGACTTAGCATCCCTTGGGGTCTTTTGACACATCTGTAATGCAGGGAACTGAAAAAGAGTTCTCACTGACATTTGCTTCAGTAGCTATCCCGGGTTGTGCTGAAGAAACCCCAAAAGTCTGAGGAGCTCTCCTGTGACTTCCCATTGAGACCAGACCTGAATCCTGCTTTGAGGAGGATGGGACAAGGAAAGGCCATCAAACTTTACAATGAGTTAAGCCGTGTCTTTATTATCAAACTGTGAAGTGTTCTCACGTTCTATGGTTTCATCTGCATGCTTGCCATGTCTTGACGCTGTCCTGCAGGACAATCAGGCATGCACCACACTTTACCCTCTTCATCCAGGTTTCCATTCAACTGGATGACCATGACCTTGTCTGGTTGGTAGGGATGTGCGACTCCATACTCAATAGGTATGTAAAATACAGCCTTAAGCAAAGAAAAAAGTCAGATCCTTACAGCCTTAGGAGTTGCTTTTTTTGAGCAAGGAGGGATTGGCAATTTCTAATAGTTTTATGATGTCTCTTTGGACATACTGCTGGTTTCTCTGCCATCAGAATAAATTCAGCTGCTCCTTACTCGTGGATCTAGACTTCATGTAGTAATATAGCAGCAAGAGTCTGTGCATTTTTCAAGCTGATATGGACAAGATCCTGATGTAATTAATTTATCTCAGTATCTTGTGACAAAAATTACAGTAGGATACCTTTTTTTTTCCTTCTTCAAATAAGATTTGTACATAAAGCCATAGCAGGGTTTAGTGGTAAATGAAATGCAGTATTGACATTTTTTGAAGTATTTTTTTGGTAGGACTTGGTGAAAAAAAAAAGGTGACTTTTTAAAAATTCAAACAGAGTATGTGTCATGCTGACAGCTGTAGGATAAGAGTGTCAGTATGGTGTATATCAAGGTCCTCTTCATCCTCCTTTCCTCTCTGTGTCAAGCACGGAATTCTTGAACAGGGACAGTAATAGTGCTGCATATGGTGGCTGGGGATTGAGGATAAAGGGTTTATCTGGGTCAGGATCAAAGGGAGGGCAGGGAC
>NW_010112237.1:0-8461 GCF_000699245.1 Pterocles gutturalis
ATATTTTTTTTTTTACAGATTTCTTTTACAATGCATTCTGCTCAGGCCAGTGAATTTTGTTTAACTGACCAGGTAAGCAAATATCCATAGTCATAGTTTTTTCATAAAAATCCAGACATTAGTCAACTAATTCTGAGAGACTGATGTTCTGCGTTGTTGGAGAAAATTCGCAAAATCTATTATAAATATCTTCAAAATGCTGCTGTCAGTTTCTAATTTAAAAAACCTGTTGACATTTCCAAAGTCTATAATTTACAATTAGGAAAGGACCTTATTTTCTAGATGTGCTTGATTTTGTTATTCGTCTGCCTTCTTCTTTTCTTGTTATCCATTTTCCTCATGGTTTACGTTGATACTTGTGGTTTTTCAAAGCCTTACAAGTGGAGCTTTTTTTGCTGGACACTATCAGTCTCCCTTTACCTTCCAGGATTTTAGCTTTGCAAACAGGATTGTCTGATGAGAATTCCAGAGGCGGTGTTTTAACACCATAGAATGGCACAGTACCACTCGAGTGGCTGTTGGGAAGTGGAGATGGCTTTGGAAATTTATCAACACCATTTCTGTAGATCTGAAATTAATAAAATGCAATTATGAAATGAATGAAATTGAAGTTAATGATCTGCTTTGCTGGGTGCCAAAAAATCAAGGCAAAGCACCAATTTACAATCTCACTGTGCATAGGTTGGTAGGCTGGCTTGTGTGCTTTACCTGTGGAATTGCAGTTTGTTTGGTTGTTGTATGCTGTAGGTACAGTTAGCAGAAAATGCTTTTTGGCCATCTCTTTTATTGTTGGGGGTTTTAATGAGGGAGTTGGGCAATATAATTTTCAAGCAGTAAAGCTTTAACATTGCCTACACCCACACACATATTTTTTTATGCTTCTTATAGAGTGATGTGATATCCTGTTGGGAGAGAAAAGGGTGGGGAAAATTAATTAAAGATACTATTTTTCACAGTGTACAGATATGGTTTGCCTTAGATTTAAAGTTCCTGTGCTTTTCAATGGACTCATCTTAGACCTGGTTAAAATAACTAAATACAGACAAAACAGTAAATAAGTACATGGTGTTCCTATGTAAGTCTTTCTCTTTTTCCACATTGAAATGTTCCACAGCTCTAACACTTTTTCAGTACTGTTAACCTCATCTTTATCTTAGATGAGGTGGTCTCTTATCATCATTCTAACTTCTTATAATTGGATTTTTCTATGGTGCTGCCAACACATAGAAAGCTTTCTCGATCTCAGTTTGCCAAGGAGAAATTTCTTCCCTCTGGATCTTCTCCTGAAATTTTTTTTTCAAATCCACTATTCCCAATACCTTTATTTCCTTTAAAAAACAGATGTAGACTTTAGCTAGTTCTGTCTTTTTCATTCCCTTAGTTTGATATTCCTGGATTTTGTTTGCAAATTAGTCTGCAATCAGTCCTGGAGGGAAATTTTGGATTAAAAAACACAAAGTCATTTCAAATGTTAATCTTGAAGACTTCTCAAAAGCATTTAATATTCAAAGATTGGTGACAAGGGACAAATGATCAAGGAACAAAATTTTAATCTTTTTTTTTTTTTTTTTTTTTTTTGATTCAAGTCTGGGTCCTCTTTTCCTGGACCTTTGACGTGTCCAAATTAGTCATTCCCTCAAGGTTCATTACACATGCTTGAAATTTTTTATGGTATTTTGTTCAAAACATTGCAAGATATCATTATCAACAATAAATAGTTCTGTTAATAATATAATTTTAACAGCTCTAGCAAAAAGATGGCTGTTGACAAGCTCTGTTCTTCTTGTATCAAGATGTCTTCTGAAGAGCTTGTCATGTCATTTGCCTTGAAGATGTAAATTGTAATGAAATTGTAATGCTTAGATTGATTTGGAATAGTAATTGGTTTATTCATCAGTATGAGAGATCTGAGAAAATAAATCATTGTGGTTCAAATAAAAAAAAATTAATTTCATTTTTTTAACACTCTTTGTTTCATTAAGTATCATTCATCATTCTTCTGAAACAAAAGTCAGTATAATTCAGTAAGATTTCTCCAAACCTATCTTTAACAAAAATAAATTTCTTTTATTAGAAGAATTAATTCAAATTCATCCGGGTCATCTAAAATGTGTTTTTAGTCATAGAATCATAGAAGCATAGAATGTCTATGTACCATTCCCTGTACCTTCCATCCTCTCTTACTCTGCACCCCCCACTCCCAAAGGTTGCCTAGTCTATGTTTCTGGATAAAATATGTCTGTCAGTCAATTATATTTTTTAAGAAAACCAGTCCAAAGGCAGAGATTAGACCCCCAAAGAGGTTTCATAGTTACAAACTGTTTGCTCTCCTTACTGGCTTAATTTATGGGCCTTTTTTTCCTTAATGGTGATGATTATAGCCTTCATGAAGTAAGAAAAATGAGCTACAGTAGATACTTCTATTCCATGGGCATAGAATGTATTCATATGTATTGTGCACATTTCCGTGAATTAATTGGATCCTTGCTTATGAACATGTCTGTGGTGAGGTAAGGGGTTTGGCTGAACACAGGTGACGATGAGCAGCTCAGCATGGAGGACTGTACTGATCTGTTCCACTGGTAATGAAATGGGACCTCATTTAGCACCTTTCACATCTCTCTATAGACTTAAAACTTCAATCAATGTATTTTCCAGATTCTTTGTGGTTTTGATGAGCCCCGTTCTGTTGATATATGGGGGGTGGGATGCTGTGAGCCTGAACAATTGCCTAGTGACTGAGGCATTGGGTTGCTATTGCAATACTGTGCAATAATGGAATTTTCTGTTGATATGGTCAACAACAATTTTTACAATAATCAGCTCTGTGACAAAAAGTTGTATTTTAAATTTTGCAAGCCTATTGGTATTCTCAGAGCATTTAAAGCCCACTAAAAGTATGAGTGTATTATGAGTATACAATTTCTGTACAGTACACAGATTGTGGACCAAATATTTTGTATATGGACATAGAAAATGCAATATGAAAATTATCATTTTTGCTTCTTTCATTTTAAATCCACATTTTGTGCACTTTTGAGCAGCTGGTAGCACCTTGTGTTTTCATTACAAGGAGTGAGTTTGGGGTCTATATGAAATATTAAAAGCTCTAAATAGCTATTTTTGGGGAAAAAGAATCTTTAAAGTGTGTGCTACAAGAGCTCTGGTAGTTGGCGTGAAAGTTCATTCATAACTTTTTTGTACTCCAACAGTGCTTGAGCCTCTTTGAAATGTTCAGAAATTTTAGCAAATTAGGACTGTTCTAGTGCATCAAGTTACTGGTAGACACAGAGCCCATTATAAGGAACAGTCATTGGGAGTGAAAATTGGATTCACAGTTTTCACACAGGAAATCTGGTTGCCAGTGTTATGCTTGAAGAAAACCATGGGATTCAGCTAATCACTGTCCACTCAGGTTTCAGATACATACAGAGATCTACCAAAAGGTATAGAAGCTAGGATAAAATAAACCAGTGACTGTCTCTTAATTGTGTTTCACTTAAGCCTCCTCTGAAACACCTGGTTCTGCCTCTCAGAGACCCAGTACTGGACGTACTGGCTTTAGGTTTCATCCCACATGGCAGTTTCTATATTGTTATTTTGAAGTCTTGTGTGGCATAAAACTGTGTGTTTCTTTCTGCACACGGGAGTGAGTTTCACACAGAATCAATACAGATGAAATAGTTTCAGTTTGCCTTTAATAATTAACAGTCAGAGGAAAAACAAAATAATATTCTCAACTAAGTGCTGGGGTTTGCATGCATCTGTATGAAGAATTCCAGATATCTGGGCGACTGCAAAATGCCCTTTAAAAGGCGGTATTGTTATTAAAAGAATGAAATTTCATTCATGTGCTAATAGTTTTCACTATTGAAAATAATTTAACTCAGAGATATTTCTCATAATGTCAAGCAGTAAATAATTGCTCTTCTGGGCCCTTTGTTTTAGTTGACGACAAAAATATACGAATGTGTACATTTTGAGAGAGATCTTAAATGAAGCCATTTGTTAGGAGGGATGTTTCTTTTTCAGCTTGAGTGTGCAAGAATATGAAGGAATTTAGTACAAGTAATTATAGAAAGATTGCTTGTGGATCTCACTGTAACTGACATGGCATTTCACTTTGCTAAGAGGGTATTTCTCTTCCATTTATGTCAGTAATGGAAGCACCCAGTACTCCCATTAATTTTATCTGTAAATTTTCATTTGTGGTATTTTTATTTAACTAGTCCTAAATTCAATCCCATTTTCCCTTCTTATGTAGTAATAGCTGCTGGTCAGCTATGCTAAATCCTGTGGTGACTTGGATGGCAAGTATCTCCAAGGTTTTTGCTACCTGGACTGACTTTCTTCAGGGTGATAGCACATCTATCTGCCTTTTCCCAGCAGGAGGTTGTCATCAGAAATTCTCCCTCACTTTGATCACACATTTTGTGCATTCTGGGTCAGATGCTGTGCCCACACAGTTAAAACACAACTTCAGTAATGGTGGATCAAGCCCTTCCTATGCAGATCTCACCTTGATAGGAAGAGGAGCTGCCCCTGAAGAATAAAAGCAGTGTTTGCTACAGTCACTGAGAGAGCTGATTAGAGAAGGGAAATCTAGCCTTCATTAGTGGATTAGGTCTGTGTTCCCAGCCAACCGTATACGTTCAAGACGTCAAGATCCAAAACTTTGTCTCCCTTCAAGTAGCTCTCCCAGTAAGCCTCCTCTTAGTCTTTCTTAAAGGAAAAATATGATTTTTGGTGATCTTTTGAAATTATATACAAACATTGGAACAATAGCTTCTAATGTGTGTGCAATACACAGTATCTCTTTTTGTGCTACATCTGTATAACTAAGAAAGTCTACCTATATAGAGCCTCAAGCTAACTAACCAATTAAAATACTTTCAATACTCTTTGAGCAAAACTCACATACTAAGATATTAGCATATGCATATATAGGCTCCAGTCTTGGAGCTATATCCAGACAGCGAAAGTCCTTGTTTTCAGGCAAGACAGATTTTGACAGATCTTCATACAAGCACAGGAGGCTACTTGCAGGGTCAGGCTCTCGGCAAACTTGACAACTCTTTTCTCCTGCCAATCATCTTGCAAAGTTTGATAATTTTATTAATGCTTCAGCTGTTAGATGTGAGCATGAAAGAACTTCTCCTTTCATGCTTTCTTTAACTTTGTAGCCTTAGTAGTTGCAGAGGATGTTTAAAAAGACTCGTTCTAACTTCAGGCTCTTGGGTATTTCTAACAGTGTTTATGAAAGCAAGAATATCTGACACTCAAAAGTAAGAAAAAGACTTTTTTTCTTCCTTAAATCTTATCATTTATGCAGTATTTTTATGATTGTTGCTACAAGGGGAAGGAAGCTTGAAAAAATAGTTTCATACCTAATTATTCTAAATTTAAACAATTTTAAAGCAAGTATTTAAGGCAATTGCCTATTATGCATTTGTTCTTCATTTTAAATGTTTTTGTTTTCATAAGGAAATCGTGTATGAAGAATAAATTATTGATCACCTGAAGCAGACTATGTGAGTATTTCAGAATAAACATCTCACCAATTTGATTCTGTAGAGCTTCAAATTTACTTTTAAAAAATTGGTCAGACATGTAAGAATAGGATAGTATATGTAAAATAGTTTTTTTTCAAATACCTCCAGACAGTAGTATGTCAGAAGTTACAGAAGCTGTGAACTACAAGCCTCATCTTGGAACAGCAGAGCTATAACAATTGTGGCTTTGGCATTTTCTCAGAATGAATACCTGGATGAGATACTAAACTTGCTTTGTGTTCTACAGTATCTTAAAAACTGTCATATGTCCAAAGTCTTAGTTTGAAGTAGTTTTTCCTGGAGCATTTAAACGAAATTTCATCTAAATATACTAGCAGTATTATTTTGTAGTTTGAACTGATATCTTCAGTAAGTTCTTTTTATTACTACATCTTTTATGTCTGAAGTTACTTGCTTAATTTTCCTAATATATAGCAAATATGAACAGCTGTTCTACAATTGTCTTGTAATTTCTCAACAGTTCCATTTTTCTAACCCTCTCTGGGGCTAGTTTTTACACACTATTGACAACTTTGTTTTCCGATCTATTGGAATGCAATTAAGCAAATAATCTGGAAGAAAATTGTAGAAAGCATGAGAAGAAAAGGTTTGCTAAAAAGGAGTTAAAATATTTTCCAACATTTTACAACTGCCCTGCTGGAAACACTGGCGGCTATAATAAATTTATAAAGTTAAATTATAGAGTTTTTTGTGCCAATTCCATTTTAAGACAGTAGTATATTCTAAAGATTTGTATCCTATTAACTCACAATGCTTTTAAAACAAAATGAAAGCTTTTCAGCAAGCATATCTAATTCTTCTGGAATAGAAACTGCACTGTAAAGAAATTAAGTTGTAAGGAAGTTACTTATGTTGCAAAGTGAAACATATGAAAGCTAGGAATTGGCAGATTTACAGGTCTAAACCTGTTCCCCATGTATCACTCTGAAGACTTAATGTGGCAGAGGCCTGCTAGAAAATGACGCTGTTTGAATGCATACATGTATGTATGTCTTAGTTACCTTGATACTCAGTGTTTCTAATGTTTTCTTCATGCTTTTAAGAGTAAACGGAATAGAAACCTTAACTGTTGCAAGGTGTCGTTGCCTTTAATGGTGTCTCATGTAGTACAAATATCACATATTTGTCAGCCTGGGCTCACAGGATCTGTGATGCAGTTCCTGCTTTCCACTGCAGATGGGCATAAAATTACAAAATGCCACCATCCAAGAGAAAAGACTTTGTTCATATTGCTAATGAGACCAGACACATAAGGCTTTGTGGGTTTTTTTGGTCTATTGCTATTGAATAAGAAGCATAATCTTATTAAAACAGAAAAAAAAATACAGCAAACATTTCACATGTATCTAATGATGTATTTCTTAAGGAAAAGTAGGAAGTGCAGAATGGAAGAGGTAAAAAATGTGCTAGGAAGTATATAACACTAAGGGCTAAGGACATATATGGATCATATGCTTTGCTTCGTAAGTCTTCATCACTGAGGATTTTTGTTTGTTTTTAATCTCCTTGGTCCTATTTCTAAGTTGTTCTGTACACCTTTCTTAGCTCTTTTGCAGATTGTTCATTGACTCTTAGTATGTGTTTATGTATGGTCTTCTAGTACGTGTATAACAGACATTATCCAGAGGAAGAAGAGTAACTTAAGAATACATTTGGGGAAAGGATGGAGGGTGCCTTGGAGTATCCCTTCACATTGCAGGACACAGTTTCCTAGGACATGATTTGTTTGGAGGCTTTTGGTTTTTCTCCACAAACTGGTGTATCTTCATGTCTCTTTAGGTGGTCTTTTGAACACCTTCCCCAACTGAGACTCCGAATGTCTGTGATAGAGAGATGCAAGTGTGTTAGATTGGGCCCACTGAGTGTACAGATGCCAGACTTATTGGGAATGGCACTGTAAAATTAATATGTACACAGTGCAATTTAAAGGATAATATTATGCAAATATTCCTAAGCATGACACGTTAAAAGGTAGTTACATTTTAGACACATCCATTAATATTTTCCCTTGAATATCAAATACTTCTTCCCACCTTCCATCTCTTCTGTGTTTTCATTTGCTATGATGGTTAGGTGTCATGAAGCTGTCATAATGCTATGACTAGGCTTTTTGGTTAGTAGAGCATTGCACAATCTGCGTTTATATTGTGCTCAACATTTTAAAAACAGATTATACATTTCAAACTGTACCAAAAAGACATATTTTTAATAAGTATTTCTTCCTGTGGGGCAGATTCTGAATGGTTTTTGCTGTTTCCAGCATACAGCATTGTTATATTTTGCCCCTAAGCAGTATATAAAAAAAGGCTTAATAGCTCATACTGAGTCCTGCTTGCACTCCCACTTCAGACTTACATTTACGCATATGATGGTGTCACTCACTTTGGAAAGGAGGTAGCGATTCCAGGTGCTTACAGGTTGATGGTGGTGATATTTAGCTCACAAGTCACCTAAACCACCATTATAATAAGACTGTTAAACAATAATTCTCTCTCCCTGGAATTTTATCAGGGAGTTAGTTCACGCTCCCATAATCACTTGCAGTGCATCTTTAAAACTTTACCTCTGCTATTTTATATTGAAAAAAAGTAGCCAGAGTAATTTTTTAAAAGTATCAAGCATCGTTAGCCCATAACCTCCTACTCCCTACCCCTGCCTGTCTCACACAAATACATACTTTCTGGTCATCTTAGCTTGTGAACATTTTCAGTTCTTAACACCTGGATTTAAATGTCAGAATTCTGCACATGACAACTAAGCAAGGAAATGAATCATCAAAGTCTATAAGCAGTCACAGCTCTTGTTGAATCTTAGTAGCATTTGAAAGTCATTATTTTATTTTTTCTGATCATGGCTGTCCATTAATCACAGAATCATAGAATCATAGA
>NW_010112238.1:0-5082 GCF_000699245.1 Pterocles gutturalis
TCTGTGATTCTATGATTCTATGATTGCTGACCAAATGTGTTTGGGCAGGGTTTTCAGGACAAGTAGTGTAGCTATGAGAGCAGTAGGTCATTCTTTAATCCCTCAGGATCATCCTGGATCACTGTTGCCTTTGTGGTTTCTCCCTCTCCTTGCTGCCTTAGCTTTCTTCCCATGCCCTCCTCTGCGTTGTCTTCTCAGTGTGTAGAAGGGAAGGCAGGAGGGAGAAGCCCTCCTGGCACTTGCAGGTTGGGCCTCTGGGTTGGATGGGGAAGGAGGAATGAATATATTCTCTGCTCTCCCATATCAAGTGCTGGTGAATGTCTTCCTCTCGTTTTATGAGAGCCTACTATTTACTGAACACTGAGGCACTGGGACTCAGTGCCCCACCTGTGGGATGTGGCGGTCGTACTATTGTGAAGGGCAGTAGGTAAGATATATGTGCCACAGATAATGTATCAGAGTGTCAGAGAACTATGAACTGGGCACCCCCAACCACAAAACACACCAGTTTTAGCTGACGCTTAACCACTAGCAAAAGGTCAGCAGAAGGCACCATGCTGTATGGGACCTATTTAACCATCAGCAGTGGCTCCCCATGGCGCACCACTGAAGTCATCTGCTCCTTTCCACATGAGATGCCCTTGCATATGTATGTAGTTTCATACTTCACCGTGCTCCCCTGACACCATTAAAAGAGCTCAGGAACTCATGGGTGTTCCTGGATTTTGGAGTGGAATGGTTGTTGCTGCTTTCCTGTTCCAGTGTGTTCCTGCTTTCCAGTCTCAGCTTGGACTTGTGCCTCTAACGTTGCAAGGTCTGGCAGTGCTGTTCAGTGTTTGGTTCTTAGAAGTTCAAGGTACCTAAAGACAGGCAAAGATATTGAACTGTGAGAAGATGGGCTGCTCCTATCAGAGTGAGGCACTTCATTTCAGACCCTGTGCTATCTGCATGTTTTCCTGCAAGCATACAGTGCTGTCCACACTAAGATCGTCATTTGGCCCAAAGTAGCTCTTTGGCTACTTGAATGAAATCAATAGCTCGCTTCAGATAAGCTTGAGAGGGGTCAGTCGGAAGTGCAAGTGTTGTCCCAGGAGTCTGCAGGGAGGGGGACATGTTTTTCTTACATGGTGGTGTTTTCCCTGAAGAAAGACAAATCAGAACCTTGTGCTTGGGTACTTGGGCTGTCAAGGACCATTCTGTTTGGTCCTTGTTGGCACGAGAAGTCTTCAGTCAAACCAAGAATGCTTTAAATCATCTCTGCCTTTCATGAGAGGTGACTTCCTTTGTGTTTTTTGTCTCCCTCTAGGTATCTGAATTTCCTCATGAGAAGGGTCTTCCCTCCATCTCATGTGCAGCCCTACCTGTCCATGGGTAGCATCAGCTTAACTGATGTCCTGAAGAGTGTTCCTCACCATGGATAGTCCACCTAAACTGACTGGTGAGACGCTGATTGTCCATCACATTCCCCTGGTGCATTGCCAGGTCCCTGATAGACAGCGCTGCTCCGTGAGCAAAAGGACCAACCCCTTCTGCCAGCCAGAACACAGCATTACACGGACCTCTGCCCTTCCAGACAGAGACCTTTCACAAACTGATTCCTTGGTGTACAGCAGCTTTCTTCAGAACTCTGAAACCTCAGCAGAGGCCTCAGACAACAAAGAAGGCAAAGTGAGGGATTTCATTGTCCCTAGTGTCAGTAAACGACACAACCCTTTCCAGAAGAACTCAGCATCTTTGGGGATGACTTGGGTCAAAAATCTTTCCATCTTCACAACTCACTTGTGGCTAGCAAACCTCCCTTTCATCTGCACGAGCTGGCCTTGCCCCCTTTCCACCTCCACGACTCCAACCACATCGTGAAATCTTGGAACATGACCAGCCGGTCCGGTGTGGTAGACGGGCAAGAGGACAAAATCAGCAGTGACGACATCCAGAAGAGGAACAACACGAACCGGTGCCACCAGGCCTCAGAACGCATGGAACTGGATGAATGCAGCTGCCATCGCGGCAGCTCCTCCAGCTTCTCCTTTGATGGTGGTGAACAGGAGTGGAACCAGAACACAAGTGAATCGCTGAGGAATCAGGATGCTCTGCACAGCCGGACGTGCAGCTGTTCCAGCTCAGAGCTCCAGCACTGTCGCTGCCACAGTTCATCAAGTCAATCTGAAGTGATTGACCAACAGATGGGCTACATCAGTGACTCTTCCTGCAACAGCTCCGATGGGGTGCTCGTGAACTTCAGTACTCTCTACAACAAAACAAATGGCCATTCTCGATCTAACCTGAATTCAGGCAACCTGTCCTGTGACTCTTCCTTCTGCAGCCACTCAGACACAGGAGCTTTTTACCTGGATTTGCATTCATCACCCACAGAATCCAAGATGTCTTGTGAGTCACATCACCCAGAGAGTTCGGGGAACGTGTGTGGGTGTCAACACCCCTCCTCACCTGTCCTTGATGCTAACTGCAACTCCTACCACCTCCACTGTGAGCCTTGCACTTCGGAGAGCTCAGACCTCACTGCCTGCTTCCAGAGCCAAGCACGGCTCGTTGTGGCTACTCAGAATTATTACAAGTTAGTCACATGTGACTTGTCTTCCCAGTCATCCCCCAGCCCAGCAGGATCTTCCATAACTAGCTGCTCGGAAGACCATACCAAAGGTAGCCCAGCCCAGCCCACTGAATACTACCTGTTTAAAAGGCCTGACGTGAGACAAGAAGGAAGAAATGTGGAGTGCAGTGAAGAGGAGACAAAGGGAGAAGCCACACAGAACATGATTGAGGGTCAGGTGTACGTGAATGTGTCACCGCCGAACCTCAACACAAGCCGACAGCGCTCCAGGAGCTATGACCAGAACCTGGACAGGAGTCCTAGCAGCAGGCTGGGCTCCTTGGAGCGCATGGTGAGCTGCCCGGTCAAGCTGAGTGAAAGTCCAGCAATACCCATCCAGAGTTCCCCTCCAAAGCGAGTGACATCTTTTGCTGAACTGGCTAAAGGCAGGAAAAAGAACGGCACCTCCCCACCACTCCGGTCCAGTGCTGATTCCTCCTTGGAGTTCTCCCCTATCCCTGAGACACAGCAGGATTGCCCAGCCTTCCTTGAAGAAAGAGCCCGCCGCAGCCAGAGTCTTCCACCCATGCCCTTCATCCACGGCCTGAACCGGAGCTGTGAGGGCTTCTGTTTAAATCATGCTTTTGGGGACAGCCAGGCTTTGTGTTCCACCAAAGACTCGACCTCCAATGAGAAGGTCCCCAGTGGCCGTGGGGCAGGTGAGCAAGCCTCTGTCTCCCTGCTGACGGAGGCAGATGCCAGCTTCTCAAGTGGCTCTGCCAGTGGCCACGGACAAAGAGATATTAGAGCCCGAGCAGACGGTAAGAAGCCAAACTGTACAGAATGCTGAAGTAAAAAGAAAAGCTGCTCTCTGGGACATGAGGGGAGCAGCAGAGGAACCTGCATGCCAATGACAGACCAGTGCCTGTGCAGTTTGTTTCCTGGCCTGCCACTCCTGAGACAAAGCCTTGCTGTGCTTATTTCAGACCCAGATCAGTGCAAGTGTCTTGCCCTTGTATTTCTAAAGCCTCTTGAGGTTTTGTGCAAACCTCTCATATTGTGCAAGGGAGGACATGGCATTAGCACTTCAGACCTGTGCAGCCTGGAGGATTGTCTCCCTTCCAGGGTGTCATACTCCCCCAGTCCATGAGAATCACCTGCCTTTAGCTCCTAAGACAGATTTGAAGATACTCAGCAGAGTCATGTTCCCAGCAGACAAAGGGAAGGAGGCATTTTTAGCCTTTCTCCCTTGGAGCTACGTGGGGCAGAGGTGGAGAGGAAGGAAGCATAGCCAGGAGTCTCCTCTCAGTGCAGGGTCAGGGAGCTCACACAGTCTCTGCTGGTACTACGGCATGAGTCCTACAGAGATCAGAGGAGCTGAGTGTCTCTGCTGGAATATCCTAGCCATATCCTCCACAGTGCACTGGACTGCTGCAAAGGTTCCTCTGGAGGGTAATTATTCCAGCTCGCTCTGCAGGAAAGTCTGTAATACACGAGGTGCTTTCCACCTCAATATTGCCTTTACATGTCCTGGTGAGGAAGCTGTGTGACAGCCCCACCAGAGGTATCGCCATTTCTCCAGCATGGCAGCAGACCTCTGTCTCTGCTCTAGACAGTTCTGGTACCTGCTTCACATGTAAGAGCCTGCCCAAAATGAGGCTCTGACCAGACTGCTGCAGCAGATAGCCGCTAACATGCCAAGGGCCAGACTGTCTCCATTTAATGCCCTGAAGATTTCTGGCAGGAGGTAGGAAGAACATGTCACACATTGCTGTGGCAAGCGTGGGAGAGATTTTGGCCTTTGGAACAAGAGGTTTTCTGTATATTGTCCTGTTTGTTTATTGAGCCTTGAACATACATTTGGTGTGGGATGGCAGGGAAGGCAGGTCTCTAGTGGGAGAAGGCAGCATGGGAGCAGCCCTCTTTGTTTGCAGAGGGAGTGCTTGGCAGGAGCAAGAGCTGCTCAGGGAGGAGGAGGCAGACAGGAGCTCTCAGGACAATATATCCCAGCAGCTCCTGCAACCCATGCTGCAGTCCCTTCCTCTGCACAGTGACAGCAAGGCAGGTATTAGTGCTGTGTGGAAAGCTCCTGCCTTCAGCTGAAGATAGAGGCAGAGCTGCCTCATTCCAGCTGAGAGCATCATGCAAGCCTAAGAGGGTCTGAGAAGGGACTAGAGGGGAAGCAAGCCCTGAAAAGGCTAGCTATAGGGAGAGAGTCATGGCACATCCCACAGGCAGCAGGTGACACTGGGGTTCTGCCTCAGACAGGTGCTCTGTGGGCTGGAGGAGTTGGGCAGAGGCAAGGCAGAAGTTGCCAAGCTGCACCGGGATGCAGTGTGGCTGGGGATCAGGGATTCCAGTCAGCTCTGTGTGTGTCCCCAGTGCTGCGTGTGTTGTGCACAGCGTGTCACGCTTCAGCTCTGTCCCTTGGGATGTTGTAGCCCCACCAAGAAATGCAGGCATGCATAGGAGGTCAGCCCAGCATGCTCCCTTAGGACATCCTGTCAGAGAGTGTAGGGTGGCAACTAGGA
>NW_010112239.1:0-11239 GCF_000699245.1 Pterocles gutturalis
TAACATTCTGTGATTCTGTGATTCATTATATCCACACAGGAACAGAAGCAACTGATGGCCATCGACAACAAGCCTCCCAGCACCTCCTCCCTCCCAGCCACAGTCACTGGGGGAAACTGGATCATCAGAAAAACTTGTCAGCTCTCCCCCTGGCTACTCCAGCTCTGTCACTTAGTCCCACAACAACTGTAAAACACTTATTGAGTCCAGAGAAAGGGTCAGCCTAAAGTAAGAGAAGGGGGTGCCAAGCAGATCATGGCAGGACAGGCAAGGTGAGGGTGGGAAAACAACTGGCACTGACTTGGTTTCCGCTTAATCTCAGGCTGGGAACCACAAAAACAGACAAATATCTTCCCCTAAACTTTGACTATGGGATCACTGAGCTGCCTTCCTGCAGACCCATGATCAATATTGGACTCTGCTCCAGAGCATCCAGGGGAAACCAGCTTTTCCCAGGTGACCAGGAACTACAGACACAGGGTGACAGATGGCTCAGGCACCCATGAGAAACACAAAATTTAGAGCATCCTGGAGAGCGTTGCCAAGAGGCAAACCTTGTGCTAACCACAGAGATGTCCCCAGAGCTCCTCTCCCAGCCTCACCTTCACTGCTGAGCGCAGCAGGGCTCTTCGCCTTGTGGCCGTCCCAGAAGAAGCGCAGGGCAGTGATGAGGCGGTGCAGGAAGCACACCATGTACTCTGGCGGGCACAACACAGTCAAGTTCTAGGGCAAGAAGGAGAGTTCAGCCATCAGGGCAGGTGTGAAAATGCATCTTAGTCCCAGTGGCCACATGGGGCAAGCAGAAACTTTTGTGTTCTCAGCCTTGCTATCATCTCTAGCTTCCAGCACTGGCAGAGAGCCCAGCCCTGACGGTAGGCAGCAGCTTCCACCTCCAGAAAGTCCTGGGCACTGAAACAACAAGCTGGTCTGACAGAGGAGGATGGATACCACATGCTCCACCACAAACAATAGGGCTGATCATGAACAGAGAGATGCAAGGGAAGAAAGGGTTTCCTGCAACGGCAGATGCCTACCTCCCACAGCTGCAGGCCAACAGCCTGGTCCAGGGCCAGAGGAACAGTCCCCACCTCAGCAGTGGAGAGGATGCCAAAGCCAGCAGGCCAGCTGTGGCACAGCACTCCACAGCCATGCTCCCCAAGAGGTTTTAGGACATTCAGCTCCACCCAAGGCTGTTCCCAAGGACCACCTTCCATAAATCACTGCATAGGACTTGGGTAAGCTGCCTGAGATCTTCCCCCTCCTACCCGCTCCCTGCCAGTTGATCAACTGCTGGAAGCGGCCCAGGCAGAAGGGCAGAGCTCCCAGCCTGAAGGCGCCAGAGAGCTCTCAGGGTGAGGCTTGCAGGAAGACTGGCCCTCTGACTTACCCCTCTGTTGCTGGCGTTCTCCTGAAGAAACTTGCGGAATTTGTTTAGGAAAATGTATCTGGAGGCTTCCCCCTGGCAGAAGGAAAAGCAGGTGGTAAACCTATAGAAGTCTTGTGATGGGGAGATACTGCAGCAAAAGATCCACAGAGCACTTACCCCTCCTCTGTCCTTATTGTTCAGCAGCAGCTTCAGAATCTGAACCTGGAGACCTTCCACCACTGAAACGGGGACACATGGCTGCCATCAGAAAACAAGCACTGGAAAGCTACTACCCACATTAGCCCCAGCTGCAGCACCCTGTCCCCAGGAGAAAGGTCACCTCCCCAGCCGAGGGGGCCCAGGGAGAACCGGTGCCAGCAGAATGCTAATCCCATCACTGGGAGAATTTTCTCCTCTGCCACCTAGCAATAAATTCATCCACAGCTGACAAACAACGCCCCTAAAGGGGAATTCCGGTTTGCTCGTGTTCCATGGTGGGATGCCGCAGGTCTGTGCAGTGGGGTCCCAGCACTCGTACTGCTCCACCAAATAACGGCACGGCTGGCCCCTGCTGCTGTGTCCTGGCAGGAACGCAGCCAGGCTTCAGGTTGGGAAGGAGATTTGGAAACAGCTCAAGGGCTGGTCCCCCTGGCTGCACAGAAGGTGTGGGATCCTGGCAGTTCCTCTGCTTCCCCACAGACCTTCAATGCGCTTCTTGAGCCGCTGGCAGCCTCTCTCATACGCCCGCCGCCTCAGTCTCTCCTCAGCGCTCTCCTCCTTCACCTCCTTACTCTCCTTGCCCTGGTTGGGAGACAGACACTGATTAGTAGGAGATCACTGCACCGGGAAAATTTCTTGCTCAATGGAGAGCAGAAACTCCCTGAAACAACTCACGACCGCAGCTGGCAGCACACCTGAACAGGCCCTGTGACAAGCAAGATATTTTGAGGACACCCAAGTCAACCTGTAATTCCTTAGATGCTGTGAGGTTCCCTTCCAAATCTGTTGCCACAGAAAACTGCCCCACTGCCTCCCCATCCTGAGTGACACAACCCAAATGTCCCCTCGAAGGGACAATGAAGACGACAGGGCAATGGAGAGGCTGCAACTCTCACACAGCTCTGCAGAGTCCACCAGTGCTAACACAGCTGGAAACACGGGCCATCCAACTTCCTCAGTTTTCTACGATGGGGACAGCATGCCACAGCATTTCTTCACTCTCCTTAGCAGATGTGCCCTTACTCACCTCCTTGGTGAAGCGGTTTGGCCACCACGTAGTGGGAATGAGCTCCTGCAAGCCAGCCTCCTCCACCCGCAGCGGGCTCTTGATGTAGAAGAACACAACCGAACGGAGCACATCAAAGCTGCAGCCAAGTTAAAGCCAGCACAGAAGCTACACCAGGAGAAGCTACGGGGCACATTTCCAGAGATGTAGTGAGAGACCCCTTTCCAAACAACCCCTCAAAGCTCTGCAAGAGCTACAGCCCCCTTCTCCTGGGAGAAGCCCCCCACAGTTATCACAGCAGCTGCCCAAATGCTAGCATGGCAGCTGGGCTGCTCTGAAATTTTTGTTCTAGGGACATTAGAGAGGTCAGTTAGGTGGAAATGAAGTCCTGTGTGCTAGTAGCATTTGACCTGTACGGCACCATTCCCCCTCCTCAAAGCAGGACTTTATAGTGAACGGTGTTGGATAGACAGAGGAGACCCGAGAAAGCAGAAATGAGCTCTCAGAGATGGGGTGGCTTCTGCCTCCTGGGACCTGCAGATCATTGCAGTCTCCTTGGCTGCACTAACTGAGACTAGAGGAGGCACAAAGGATACAGAACATTGCTGAGTAGGTATTTCCTGGATTTCTCATGCTTCAAGACTGCAATGGTGAGCCGGAGGTAGTGGATCTAGGGAAACAAGAGAAGAAAAAGTGACTCCATCTAGAGAAGTGGATATGACTCTAATAGGCACAGTGTTACAGAACTGCTATCCCTGGATCAAACAACCACAAAATCCAAAATGTCATGTACCTTTGGACAAGGGGTCTTAACAGAAGCTGGCTAATCACAGACTCCTGGAGATTCAGAAGTGCAACTCACTTGTAATCCCAGGTCTGGGATGATGGGGGAGAACCTGTAAGCCCGCAACAGGGACATCAGGAGCTGCTTGAGGCACTCGTGCACTTCATACTCCTGAGAAAATAAGAAACACATGGAACCGCGATGGCATGGAGTTGGGAACAGCTACAGTTCCCAGAGTGTGGCCTGGGAAGGAAGCATTCACTTCTGAACCGAAAAAGCAGGTGCTCTGAACCCACGGTGTTTGTCCATCTGACTCCACAGGAGGGAGTCCAAGCAGAAGTTGGTGCCATTGCTTTGCTATGGGGAAACAAGCTTCTGCATGAGTCAAACCAGCCCAAAGTCCCAGGTCCTATTTAGCTGGGCTGAGTCACCCATCCCCGAATCCCCTGAACCTACCTAACACACAGTGTACATGTTTTTGACTCCAACTGATAGCCAACCAGCAGGATGAGAGCCAACTCTTCCACAAAGCAGCCCCACCAGAGCGTTCTGCTTCCCTTCTAAGATGATGGGCCTGAGGGGCTCATTAAATTTTTCAATTAAAACTTTTCATGACAGCTGGCTGGGCCAGTGCCCCTGTTTGTTAATTGTTACCCCAAAGAACAGACGTGCTGTCTCCAAGCGGATCTCTGGCAGTGATTGGCTCTATGTAACCACTCTAGCAGCAGCAGCTTCCCACTGGCTGGCAAATGTGGCTCAAACAAGTGTCCCAGCAAGGAGTGACCTCACCCAGCGTGGACAGGAAGGGGCATGGGAAGCTGGAGGAGGTTTTTCCCCAGTGCTGCCAGAGGTGGTGAGAGTGCAGTGCCCATTTCCACCCCAGTCCAGCACACTCTGATCGACCTCTTGCGGCACAGGGTGGCATTTAAGACCTGCACAGCCACATAAGCACTAAAAAGAGACCAACCCATTTCTTACTGATGAATTTGATGTTGCCAGGAGCAGGAAGTTACTCGGCATCACCAGCTCCTTCAGCAGTAGGAGAACACTAGCAATGTCTTGTTAGCTCATTGCCAGTGTCACCATCACCAACTACTCTGCATTCAACCCCCACTCCCTAAGTGTGAAGCAGCAGCCAGATGAGCTAGGTGAGAAGGTGGTCTACCACAAAAAAAGGGATCTTGTCACCAGGAAGGGAAAGAAGCTGATCACTACCAGCATTTTCTAGGGAAGGCTCCTGTTCTCACCATGTCCCAGGGTCTCCCTGTGATCCCTGGGGAGGAAACAGCACCTTAGCAACTCACCTCCATAAGAAGCCACATGAGATCCAGCAGCTGCTGAATAAGCGGATGGGCCTCCACTGCCCCTCCTCGCTCAAGGATGCTCAACAGGAAGGTCATGAGCACGTCTTCCACCAGGTAAACCTTGCACTGAGGACAGGGAGCCAGGTCAACACTCCTCCGAGACACAGTCACTTCCCAGCAAAAGCTGACGCTGACCTTCCCTTGCAAGCACAACAGCAGGCACCCACAGCAGGTTGCAATGGGCAGGCAAAACTCACCATGAGAGGAGAGAAATAATTGAAGATGTGGGCTAGTGTAATCAGCACTGTGGGTTCTCCCTGCAGCTGCCACATGGACGTGTCCTTCTCCACCAGCTTCCCCTCCTGCAACGACAAACCCAGAAAAACAGTTGTCTGGGATCCAGCCCGATCCACCCATACACCAATGACAGAATGAACCGGAGGCCTGGAGCAGCCACTGTTTGCTGTCCCATGCATGACTGCATTATAAAACTTGAATACAGCAGTTAAGGATGGCAAAGCAGCCAGGCCCTCACCTCTGGAGAGCTGCAGTGCTGTCCAGATGTTGGTTACTATCAGCCCCATGCACACACCTTGACAATCTGTTTTTCCAAAAGGGTTCAAGTGTACATGGTAATTTGTAAAGGGGAGTCCCTGCAGAGCAGGTCAGCTGGTAAAGCCAGCCTCCATTCAAGCCAAGACCACAGCAGATGGGGTTCCCTATGTTTTGGGTATAAACAGATCAACTCTCATCCTAGCAGAAAAAAATGGCTTCTAGCAAACCGTGCCACAGCCAAAACAGTTCTCATGGCAGATCTGCCAGAACTTCACCACATCCCTACACTAGGATTTCAGCAAAAAGTTTAGGATGTGAACAAGCTTCTTTCAAGGCTGCAAAATCCAGTCCAGCAGTTCTGACCCCAACAAACATCAGCCCCTGCATAGCACAGGAATAAAACTTCATAGGACTGAGAACACCAAAGCCCAGTATGATTTAACTTCAGGCTTGGAACTATCAGGAATACCATTTCACGAGCCAAAGAGCTCCAGGGACGTACACGCCCCATGCAAAACCACACAAGCATTTAGACTCTCAGGTGCAGGGAAACACCTGAGCTGCCAGCATGTGCCGACAAGCACAGAATCACATTTCCCAGTGTGGTGCCCCACAGAACCACCCAGCGACATTAGCCTACCGTCACATCTATTCCGATATGGATCACGTTCTTCAAATAGCCCAATAGCTTGCGAGCCTTCACCAGGTCTGCAACGGGAGGATCTTGCAAGGGGCGATAACCTTCCACTGGATAAGTAGGTAAGTGTTAAGGTAAAATGCAATCTGATCCTTTCAGCGCTTCTTTTGCTTGTGCAAGGAAAAGCCTGTGTCTCTGTTTTACTTTATACCCACACCTGCCTCAGTCACAGTTCAAACCCCAGTGCCTTCTAAATGGACAAGCCACAAGCTCTTATCCCCACTTCCTTGGTATTGCAAGAAGCAGGTATTCCACACCACGCTTCTGCTCTCACCAGGAAGACCGACAGGAGCCTCCGCTACAGCTCTCACCAGGCACATCCAGGAACGCTGCAGGTCTCAGCGTTCACACAAGAAGGCAGCAGGCAATGCTCCTACTGCATCAGAGGCCCTGTGTTGCAGGGAGGTAGACGGACCAGTGGCCAAGAGGCTCAGCAGCACAGCAGCATCAGGGTTTCCAAAACTGGAGAGTGAGATCTTTGCAGGACCTGAGTGCCTGGGAACAGGCAGCCCCCAGCTGCAGCAGTAGCTGCGGATTCAGAGCTAGAAGCAAATCTAATTTCAGAAACCATCAGAGATGAGCGCTGATGCCTGTGTGCCCTGCAGTTCTGCTCCAGCTGAGGGGTATCCGGCTCTTCTCTCCCCGTCCCTGCTCTGCGCACAAGTGCAACAGAAGAAAGTGACCTGCAGTCAGGTATGTGTATTCTACAGCCTCCAAACCTGGCCTCAGGACAGGCTCTTCTCCCTTCAGACCTCCTCTCTCCACACCTAAAGGATATCGGAGTGGACGGCTTCCGAAGTTAAAGGCAACGGACTCTTTGAAGGAGAGGCTGATGGCGGGGAAGTAAGCCATTCCAGCACCCCGTGTGATGTTATCAAAAGCAGTTCCCAGAGACATGCCATTCCTGAAAGAAGGAAAACCCACAAGACTTTTGTTACAGTAGGAGGGCTTTGAGATCAACGGGGCAATCCAGGCATCTGCGTTCCCCACCCAGCAACTTGCCAACATGGACACATGGGTTAGCGATGCCTCCTGTCACTCCTAACCTGGCACACATGCAGCCATCACAGCTTTGCTGAGTAACAGCCACGGGAAGCACAGCAGCACTCCCATTTTCATTCGACAGCACAGGAAGGTGCTGGAATCTACACACCATGCAGAGCCTGCTCAGCTTCACGGGCAACCCAAATCCTTACGAGATAACTAACCAGCGGGACATGTGAAAGGCAGGTGACATTTTTGGCCTCATCCATTTGATGCTGATGGAAATTGAAGGATAGTGCTCTCAATCTATTCTTCTCTAAAAGATGACATGGAGCATTTAAGAGTTTTTAATTCTGGCTGACTTGTTGCAGGCTATAGTTTAAGGCCAGGGAACAATTCTTATTCAGGCTGGCCCCTGCTCGTTGTGCACAGGAGTTGGAGGCTGGAGATTTATCAGCCTTTCCACAGCTCCTTGTGAATCTAGGACAGGCAAGGTCTACGCTGACCATAAAAGCAATTACTGTGGCTCAGTCAACCCTAGTACTAGACATCACAAGAGATGCCCTCCCCTCCAAAATCCTAGCAAACTTTACACAGACTTTGCAGCTTTGTCTTTCTGCCCAATGATCTCACCTGAACTTAGGAGACCCAACAGCCCGTTTAGGTGGTTTCTGAGCACAAAGCAGAAAAGCAAAGGCTGGAACTACCAACAAACTTAAAGGGGAGAGGGCAGAAATAGGGCCCAGCAACCTGCTGAGCATTGAGGAAACCTTTATGTTACACACAGACACCAACAAAGCAGGGAACTGGGCAAAGATGCTTACAAGCAGAAAGCAATGGTGCCCTCATCAAGGTCTATCAGACAGCTGACGATGTCTCCTGCTGCCCAGGACTGCAGTAAAGGGAGAGAAAAGGTTAAACATATATCCAGGGTGTTCCCACATCAGAAGACAAGACTGCAACACAACCAATCCCTTGTGATTCAGGGTTGACGAAGAGAGAGTTCCTTCCCACAGCAGCTCACATCGCATTTTCAGATGCTTCCGGAAGCTGGACGTAAGCCACTGGTTGGGATCTTTTTTTCCTTCCAGCACTAGGAACATGCACGGGACCAAATGTATATTTATCCCAACACTGCATCATCCTCTGATGTGCCACAGAGAACCAGAGACTTCCAGAGACCAACAGCAGCACGATGCTGGGAACCAGTCTGCTGGGGCTGCTAAATAAAGCACCCACACGGCATATCCAGCACCCCTAAAGTACAAACAATTGCTGGCACACAGTCTCCCCAAGAGCAGACTGAAGCAGGGAGGACAGTTTGAGGGCATTTCTCAAGGCCCAGCAGAATCCAGTGAGCAGAAGGAGCCATCTGCTTTCCTTTCCTTACCCTACATCCCGTTCCTGGGAGGACAGCTACTCACTTTGCCATAGTTGGTGGTAGTCACGTTCCACTTGCGCACCCTGTTTCCATCATACGCGTACGAATCTGGCGTATCTCCAACTCCTTCCTGCACCAAAGCATGAAAGAGGAGACTCAGAGCAGACCAAACACAGAGGATCCCTCTCACTGCACAAGCGGCTTTAAGGGGCAGACCAGCAGACAGGGAGAGCAGCTGACAGCACACACGCTCTGCCTGGGAAGAGCCCTCACTCTAGGAGTGAATCCAGTGGCCTGTCACCTTTGGTTCAGAGAAATCCACCACTCTCTACTCATTTTTGGGTCAGAAGAAGAGTACTGGTGGTCCTACTCTTCCAACTTTGGTCAAAGCAGCACCCCAGGATGCCCATCACCTCCCCTCTCACATGTTGCAGAGCGGCAAGTTAGCAAAACCCTGCAGCTGACATTCCTTCCCAGAATCAAACGTCCTAGTCGGTGCCTGAGAAGAGCTGGCCTGGGCCTGACAGCCTCCCAGCCAGACAAGAGGAGCACAGCACCAATGTGATGCTCCACACTGACTTCAAAAGCAGTGGAGGAACACAGAGCAGCCCTGTGCCATGTGCAGCAGTTACACTACCTCCTGGTTAAATCTGCAGTTGAGGGTACACCAGCCAATCTGCATGAGTCCCTGGGAGGAGATGAGCACCTCAAAAATCCATTTCCCTGAAAGAAAAAGAGATGCCACAGTAAATCCCTGCCACCTGGCTCATTGTTAGAGAAGCAGAACCTGACACCGCTCCCACAGAAATAGACGTGGCACACCAAAGATCTTCAGGATATCCCCAGCATTCCCCTCCCACCTCTTCACTCCAGCATCACACAATCCTCCATCCACTAGACTTCCTGGAAAAGACAGTGGATGAACTGAGGAAGAGGGGGCTCAACATCTGGATATATTCAGGATTTCCTGAGCTTTCTAGTTGTGTAACTCTCCACACACTAAGGGTCTTTTCTCAAAGCGTCGCTGGTTTATCTCCTTACCTTTAAATACGCACGTCGTGGCCCTGATGGACCCAAAGTTACTGTGGCCAATCACCTGGACCAACAAATAAAGGGTATTTTAAAGTCAGACAAAAGCCAGTTTTGCTCAGCCCTACCCATTCCCTCTGTCCCAGCCCTCAAAACCAAAGCAAGAGGTACAGATATTCCCAACCACAGCACAGGGAAGAGACAGGACATCTTCCGCATCCCAGCAGCTGTACCTGGAGCTGACGGGCCCTGGGGAACCACACAGGTCCTCCCCACAGCTCCTCTGTGCTCCATAAACCCCAGTGAAGCATGCGGCATGGCAACAGTACAAGGGCAGCGCGGTGACAGACAGGTCCCCAGTGATTTGTGACAGGTATACAAAAGTGACTATTATATAGGCAAGATGTATGAATCCTGGACAAGTTAGAACAAAATTATAGTCTTGGGGTGTCCAGACTAAAGCCCAGGACTGGCAGGTAACACACTGCCCAGAAACTGAGCCCTGTTAACTCCTGATTCTCTCAGTCTCAGGACAGACCTCGGAGAAGCAATGAAGGTAGCACCAAGGAATCCACAGGCAAGCCAGTCTGATCCGATATGAGGGTAAGTTTTAGGTACACCCAAGGTAAGCTACAGCGGGGGCTTAACGGAAAAGGGGAGACCAGGGCAGCCTCCTCTGCTAGACGTAAAAAAAGATGCATAGATTAAGGAGGGAATATGCACAGGAGCATGGGATGTGCGTGCACAGTGAAGGGGTGAAAGGAGTGCAGAAAATACTGAAGTGGGAAAGGATTAAATTCCAGTGGATTCTTTCAGCTGATTCTCTGCATGAGGAACGTCAGCTAAGGAGCAAGCACAGAGCCAGTGGAAACAAAGGAGAAAAGAAAGCCTCAGCTTGATCCCCTCGCCACCATTAGAGAAGACCAGAAGGAAGGAAGAGGCAGTCTGCTGGAGGGAGGGACAGGAAAGCTGGCTGCTGGCCTTTCCTCTGCCCAACCAAGCTCTTCAGGGGGGCCCCGGACCAGGGTAACCCTTCCCCTTCCTCACAGCTCCACTCAGAGCTTGCTGAGACTTAGGGGCACTGCTAGACCTTCTCCTAGGAGAGCTCATCTCCTCCAGGATCCTGCCGCTTTCTGGATAGACTCCATTTACAACACACCACAAAGCCAGGGACAGGGATCTGGTAGGAAGAACAAACCAAGAAGCCCAAAGCACTTTTAATCCCACAAGACCATTTTCTGCTGTCCCCAGCATGACACTCACCCCAAGTAAGTCATCATCGACCAGCAGGAGCCCCTCAAAACCGCTCGTGTGGTCCAGCACCACAGTCGAGGGACCAAGCCGGCCCTCTGCTACCTGATCTGAAACAAAAGTTGCAGAAAACCTGTTAGGGAAATTTGTGCAGGACTTAGCAGGATGCTGCTACAGCAGAGGAAGATTAAACAGTAGGTGTTACCCATGTCACACCATGAGAACCTCAGGAAGGGAAACACTCATGAGGTTTAAAGGGAAGTTTTCACAGCAACACACAAGGTCGTAGCTATTCAGCATTCGGGTAATACGTTACGTTTTCCACATCACCTGAAAATTTTACTCTGACAAAATTCAAGGACCAAACTAAACTCTGAGCCAAATGTTTGTCCAACATATCACGCTTGGATTGCAGCCAGCAAGATAATTTCTTCTTTTTAGGAGAGGAGCCAGGTTGTATCCTGCCACATCCCGACTCATTCAGGGAAGCAGATGCTCGCAAGAATCCAGGCAACAGCCCAAGTGAATACCTACATAAGTAGGAAACAACTGCCGACAAGCCTCTGCATTTCCCACTGAAGACAGCACTGCATGCTGGTGGTCACAGCAATGGCTCTGCACATCATTATCAGTGAAATACCTCCAACATTTGCCCCAAAACTG
>NW_010112240.1:0-239 GCF_000699245.1 Pterocles gutturalis
GACAGTATCACCCATACCACCCTGTCCCTCAGTTCTCACCCACAAACTCTCAACTCGCTCATCACCCACCCCTGGACAGTACTCAACACATTGTAGTTGCTCTCTCACGTAAAGAGCAACTCCCCCACCTCGCCTTGCTGGCCTGTCTTTCCTGAAAAGGGGATAGCCACCCATGACTACATTCCAGCCATGGGAGCTGTCCAACCATGTCTATGCAATTGCCACCAGGTCATAAACTC
>NW_010112240.1:860-15240 GCF_000699245.1 Pterocles gutturalis
GGGTCCGGTCTACAAATGGGCCCCTCCGTTCCTCTGAGAAGGGAGTCAGCTCCATGCTGTGGGTGATCAAGGGGTGCTGCAGTGCTCTCCTTCAGGACACTCTTGATCTTTTGCAGCTTCCTCCAACTTAGATAGAGTTCACTCAGCTCAGAAAGAAATGTTGTGGCTATGTGAGGGGATACAACTATCCTCTGAAAATATCAACACCCATCAGCAAGCCCCACCGCCCAACTCTTTCTTCCTTTACACAATTCCAAATAACATAGTTCTGTGCAACATGCCTTTCCGGAGTTCACAAATTTCTTATACTACTGCCACTTTCTGATGGGCAAAGGGAGCAGGGACCTCTCCATGTAGCTCTCTGACCCTGGCGTAGCCTTCTGAACTGCCTCAGGATTGGGGTATGCCTGAGGCTTTCTCTTTTGCCTCCTGAATAGTACCGGTCTTTGTTGCCCTATTGGCCTATGCTTGAATGAATCCTTTGGGTGAATGACGTATTCCTTGACATTATTCCTCTTGGTTTCACAGAGAAGGATATTAAAATGACCTAGCCTTATTATTCACACAATAGTCACTCGTAAAACCCCTGTATTTACTAAAGTCTATCACACTATGATACATGACAGCCCACATTTATTATAAGCAATATGTTGGCTTTTAGAAAATGCTTTCTCTTTTCCAACAGTAGGGCTTTACAGGGAACTACATGAATCTCTGCTTTTGCAGTTCTAATGGCCCAAACTGGATAGAGCAATAAAGCAAGAGATAATGAACACACAACTGGGATATTGTTTAAAAGTCAAGGTCTATCATGAACAAACCACATTTTACATATATTAATACTACAATCAATTTACTGTGCATTGTATATTATCACACACACAAAAATCCTACCTTCCTTCAAAAAGTAATAGCTTGTGTCAGAGCATATACTCTAGGTTGCTTAACTGGCATGGTACAGATACATTTGGCATTTCTGACTCAATCCTAATAATCAGTAGAAGTATTATTTTAATGTAAAAGACATGGAAATAGTGCAATTTCCTATTTTTAAAATAGGGAAAACTGAAAAAGCAACAAACATTGCTGAATTGACACTAGGATGGTTAAACAGGAGACTTGAAAACCTTACATTCTACATAAAAACCTGTCCATGTGTGTTAAGCAGGTAGTTTAAAATAATTTACTCATGATGAAATCATGAACTCTAAAAAGGGAAAAATGCACATAAACATGAAGTACTGAGTTTAACGAAGTGATAGATAGTTCCCTTGGAAAGAACTGGAGCTAGTGGAATACAGTCATATAGAAGATAGAGAAAATTAAGTGCCCATGACTGACATGACCTTTTTCATACTTCAAAAGGAAAAAGTATACAATTTTCAGTATGAAAAGGATATGGGTGATTAGTTCTCTTACCTGCCTTTGAGAAATGCCAGACTATATGGCTTCCTTGTGAGAGGGGGAAGATAAGAACATTCTAAGGTGAATTATTTTTTGTAATGAACTGAGAGTCTGGGTCCATATCATGGTTTTAGTCATTACCGACAGTCAATTTATCTATAAAGTGCATGCTATAAATCTAGATTGATTGCATAATTATGTAACTATAAAGAGCACTATAATATAATGGCAGACACATATATTATGACGTTTAAAACAGAAAAAAATCCTGATAAAGCTCTCCTAAAAATTTTTCTTGTTACTTTCAGACAAAATGAACTAAAGTGCTACTGAACATTTGGGTAAGTAAGTATGTTATGCTAGGAGGTGTTACTGAAGCAGCGTGACCCCTGGGAATGTTCATACACTTAAAGTCTAATGCTTAGTTTAGGGTCAAATAACAGGATCGACATCATGCTCAGTGACATCAGCAGAAGTATAGAGCCATGAGCTCAGTTAGAAACTGGTATATAGGCTTGGTATTTCTCTATGGACCCTTTGTTTCTATTGACAATGGCAAATTATCAGGGACCTACCAGTGAAGCCCACTGGTGTTACCTGAATGATCAACTAAGTATTTTAAATAATTGCTTAATAAAGGTGTGACTTTATACAGGATGTAAGTTTCTTAACTAATCCAGTAATTGTGTTAGTTCAATAAAGCAGCACTGAAATGACAGAAGATTCCAACTGCTATCACCAGAAAGGGAAAGGCTTTGTGAAAATGATAGCAACAGAAATGACTTACCATCTGAAAACTGTGAGAAACCTAAATGGCTCAATCTGTTTAGCTTTTAAATACTACCAAACAGTGATTTGGTTTTAGAATTTAAATACCCTAGCTGTGAGAAACAATAGAATGGAAAAGATTTATTTTCTATCCTAACAGAGAGATAACAAGCCGTCATGACTGGAAGTTTAAAAAAGGTGAATTTGTAATGGAAGCCATGAGTTGACTTTTGTTTCAACAGTGATTAGACATTTTCTGTCTTTTCCAGTCTTCAAGTCAAGAGTGGATTCCTTTTTGAGCATTTGGAAATCAATGGTATCTACAATCTTAATTCCTATGAATTTATATATGAGTCCTCCATGCAGCCATAGTTAATGATGGTATGAGACTGACATTTTGCTCATGGGTCTCATAGGTATTGTCTGGCAGCAGGGCTGACAGCAGTAAGACTACATTGAAGATTATGGAACAGGGTGATTTCTAATTAACACTGACTCTTATGCTTGTTTTCCCACTTCAGTTCTTTTTCCCACTTCCATCTGTCCCTTTCTCCATCCTTTTCCTTACACCATGTTTTGTCTCAGTCTCTGCTCTTCAGCTATTTCATTTCCATCACAGCAATCTTGCTGAGCTGGGCTTCATCTCACCGCCTAGAGTCTGTTTCACTTTTCTACTTTTCTCCTCCTCATCTCACCTTTCTAGATCAGCTCAGCCCAATGGACCTCCCACATCCCAGCTCTTTGATGAACTTGTCTTTCCATCTCTTACCCCACCTATTTTCCATACAGTGCTTTCTAATTTTATGTTAATAAACAACCAGGAGCTTCTATTCCTATCTCTACTTCTTGTTCATCCACAGTCATTCCCTTTCATTTCTCTTATTGCCTTCCAGGTCCAGATGCAGTTCTCAATCTCAACTCTTTTTGTAACATATTTATTTTCTGTGAAAAAGATTTTTCAGTCCTCATAGAGCAGTTTCTGTCTACTTTCCTGGGTACTAGGGACTTGGGGTTCCTGATGTCCATTTGTGTGCTTGTGTCCATCCGCCACGCCTCTCAGCCCGGGACTGTGTACACTCATTCACTATGTAGAGATGGAGCAAATGCAGACTTGTCACATGTGCAAGCCCTGAGGTGGCAGACTATCATAAATTATTCTTTGATGATGGAATATGAACTTTCTGACCAGCATTACCATCAGCAGGGAGTTGGGAACACACCTCATGAACATGAAGATTTTATCTTTTAAAATGAAGGTCTCTATTGAGAGTATGTAAACTCAAGGTTTTTTAAGTCAACAAATTTGGGAGACCAAGGAAAAGAACTATAACTTTAGAAAGCTTTTGAAGGTGAGGAATTAAGCCAAACGTGCTTCTCCATTTCTCAGACCAGTGCAGACTACCGGTAAAACATTCAGGCAGCATGAAATTATGCCAGACACTAAAAGCTTCTAATGAGCCACTTGGATAGAGTCCGAATACAATGCAGTTCAGTCTCATTCATTTTCATAGTCAGGTCACATCAAGATGGGTACAAGGTTTTGACAGTATTTTCCTGCTGGGAGTATCCTCAGTTTTGAGGGAATCCCTCTCTGGAAAGATGTGACCTCTGCTTGCCTCCTTTACAGCAGGTGAATAGACAACAGACTGTCTCAAAGTTGCAAGATTGTTTTCAGCTAAATACTAATGCAATCATTTTTTGAAATCCATCCCTGCATACAAGCCATTTCCTTCTCTAACTTGGCAACACACCAAAACCACTTTCTTCTCAGTTGATTCTTCTAAACATCTTAACGGCTGTATCAGCTTCCTGTAATTGTTCCTCCAGTATAGGATTTCCTCCATCCCCTCCTACTAGCTCAGGCAATGTCCTTCTGTTTTATGCTTTAAAATGCTTGGACATGAGACACAGACAGAAAGAAGAGACCAGTATATATTGAATGCAGATAGTCTTAAAAACAAATGGAAAAAACAGAGACCTGAACTATTCTTGCACTTGCTAGGTTTGCTCAGGATCTGTGAAAAATCTGATGCCTTTAAACAGTTGCTTTATAATGACGTCTCAGGAAAAGGAAAAGGAAGCATGAGAACATTGATGAGTAACCAAAAATCAGATAGTGATGCAAAGAGTAAAGAGACTAGTTGTATTGTGATAACTTCCATTACTATTTAGTGTTTAGGCAGCACTTCGCAAACATGCATTAACTGTCACAACCTTCATACCAGCTCTCACAGTGAGAACTGAGTATCATCTTCACTGTGTAGTGGAAATAACATAACAACAAAGTCTCCAACGGCATGAATGTCAGTAGTCTTAGTCACCATGTCAGTAGCAAATTTGACTCAAAAGCTGAAAGCCATACAAAGCAGCTGCAGCAGAAATTCTGCAGATCCCAACTTACATTCTGGTCTCTTGATGTGTCCCCCTTTCTTGAGGATTTCACAAGTTTACATAAATACATTGTCTTTTGTAGAAGAAAACAGTCCTCACAGGGATATAGATCACAAAAACATTACATCACCCTGGAAAAGTGATTACTCTGCTGAACATCAGAAGATGCCTCTCTGATCAAGCCTTGCACGAGCAGTGGAAGGTGCGGTGATGCTCCTTGCATCCCCATCCTGTAGCCAAGTGATTGGAAAACTCAGGTGGGTTGTGGGAGACATGAATTCACAACCTCCTTCTGCTGGAGGGGATATAAATGTACATGTTCTATCAGTAAGACCAGTGTTCCAGCCAGCTGGCTGGGGTATCCTAGAAAGCAGGAAGCTTCTGCTCTGTCCCTTGCTAAAGCTCTCCTATTTCACAGTGAATAACCAAAAAAGAAGTAGAGAGTCCAGTATCCCAGAAATCAAAGAAACAATTTTTAACAGTATCTGTGACTCTTAACTGGCTTACCCAAGAACTTTCTTTCTTTTTTCCCACCATTACTCTTCTTCTATGAATTCAAGTATCTCATCATATAAATAAATTGTAATGTCAGGTGAGTCAGGTCTCACCTGTATGCGTGGAAACACAAGGAAATTAATGTCAGTTGTGTGAATTTGTCTAAATACAGACTATGGCAAAAAGTTAAGTAATTAAAAAGACAAGCCAATTGCTTTCACTTTTAAATGCACATGATAAGATAACATGTGAAGCTGTTGAATGATAACTCCTGAATTCACAGCACGGGAAAAAACAGATCATGCAAACTGAGCTTTATGTCATACACTGTGTTCTTATGATTTTAACTTTGAATGGAAGAGAGAAAGAGATGATGGTTCGTGATCTGACAATCTTCTATTGACCACACAAATACAATTTTTTAGAGGAGGAAACAGCACGGTTAAAAGCCTACATGGTGAAACAAACTCTTACACAGTGCATTTTACTTGGAAATGTGCAAGTGAAACCTGCCTGGAGGATGAGAAATTCAGGTGTGAAATGGGTGCGGCTACAGTTGCAAATTTAATAAGACATGAATTTGTTTTTTCCTTCAGTGTGTAGTATCAACATGCCTGTGGCTGCAGGCACATAAGAGACTGAATATAATTGAGGTGCTGGCAGCATACAGTAAATTGTAGTATATTAAACATTTCTTTGTAATTAATACACTCTTGATTATACCTTTTGTTAAAAACATACTGGTGAATCTCAGGTTTCTGAGACAGAAAATAAATGTCTCATTTAATTGTATTTTATTTCATTACAAATACTTCCCATACCATCAGCAAACTCAGCGCCTTCAGTAGTGTAGTACTGAAGACACACTCTGTCAGACACGCTTTGTTTTCTCTCTCCTGACTAGGAGAGGAATTCTGTTCTCAGTGCAGTGTTTCATTTTCTTGGTCTGTTTTTAAAAATCCATGATGTTCTGAAATGCCTCTGTGGGTATGAGCCACTGTCATGAATCATGCTCAGCAGGTCATCTAGAACTGTAGATGACAGTCCTTAATCCAAACCATGACTAAGCCTTTTAGCACCAAATGGCTGAATGCCTTGCACAGAGGGACTTAAGGCTAGGTGTACAGAAGGATGGACATATCTAAAGCTGAAATCTGAATTTCCTACTCTGCTGTCAGCTGACATAGGAGATGGAAATACATTGTCATAGTGAGAAACGATAACTGTGTTGAAAGGGCAGGGTACTTAGGTTTCCTTCTCTACAATCAGGTATTTCCTGTTGTATTTCTGTGAATATTTGTCAAATATACATCTGAACTAAAATCTCAGTTCTTGAATTGTCTAGGTAGAAGTGAACAATATAGCCAGCTTCATCTTTTAGTTATCCATTGGATGAGCCTCTCCTCTAGTCTCTGATCTTCCAGTTTGCATTTTTACCTTATTGTTGGTCAAGCTCAGGAACCCACACTTTCTGTGTAAGTACCCTTATTACCATGTAAAAAGATCTGTCTCTCTATCACTCAAAAGATAATCAAGGATTCTACACAAAACTGAATAAGTTGAATGGCAAAATACAGTAAGTTGAACAAAAAAGCATTGGCCAAAGACACCCTATAACCTTGAGGACAGAACCTTCATTAGTGTGTCAGAAGAGCAGGGTTTGAATCTCTGTTCATGCATGTGAACATAGAGGGTAACTAATTTTCAACAGAGTGCTGGGGACAGGCAAAACCCCAGCAGGGCTTTTGCAGGGTGTCTCTGGAGTCATGGCTATGAATTTTAAAAGATAAAAAAATTGCCATTCTCCTTGTGCTTTGGTAACGGTGAGTACAGGATTCTCTCTAATGCTTTTGCCACCAGTGCATTTAGACAACTCCTTGCTCAGTACGCTGGTTTCTCTGACCTTCATCACACCAGAAGGGGAGTGAGGGTGTGTGACTTGTGGCTGCTGGTTCTACACCAGAGAGAAAGTGAACAAGGTAGGTATTACAATGAGGGGCTCAACCCTTTTTTGTAGAGAGCCTAAGCATTGAACTTCAATTTGACTTAATACTTTAAGGAGGTCAGTGCAGAGAGCAGGACGTCTTGTTTCTGTGCCTTGCGTTTATATTCCTGCTAAAAATTTATATAGTGTTCACTGCTAGCAATGTTCAGCGTCAGGATTTTTAGGCACAGTGATCATCAAAGATGCTCTATTGTCAGATAACTGCTGCAACTGTAAAATAGGTAAGCATACTAAAGGAAACCACTATGTGCAGTGCTGCCTTGGGCACTCATATACCTTAACCATGTGAAATTAAGCAAAAGTCCTCCAAAAAGTATTTTTAAAAAGATTAACAATGTCTAGTTATCCTCCAGAAAGGGGAAATTCACAACCTTTCAGCATGGACCATTTACCTTTCCTTTCCCTCCTTTAGTGGCTGAACACCTTCAGAGTTTCTCTGAGGAAATGAGTTTTAAGAGCAATTTGTTTTTATCTGTGCGTGGTGGCAAAGGGCTCATTAACTTTTGTCCCAACCAGGAGATACAAACTCAGCAATCCACTTTTCCTCTATTTACAGACTCAGATATTCTTTGAATGCCCAGATCTCTAGACTCCAATGATTTGCTATTTGTAGGAAACTATTGACTTGAGAAGGGAGGAGAAAGAGACAAATTAAACTGAGAGTTCAAGCACTAGGCAGATCTTGGCGGTATCTCAGATGCCTTAATGTCATGATGCCAGATCCCACAATTCTTATTTATCAAATGAAATTCCCACCTTCCTGCCATTTTGGCATGATCCCTACATAAAAATAAAAAGTGTAGAAGTTCTTCAGGTAGTGTGATTGTATAGGGACAAGAGGGAGATGGTTACTTTGAAAGAAATAGTAAAACTATTTTGATGGATCACAGAGGATAGAAATCCTTCAATGAGAAGAGCTGAAAAAGAGTCAATGACAAAACCACTGTATTGTGGCCTTGGCCACCCTTTATAAAATATCAAATAAGAAGAGATATCCTCAGTCTTTTCCTCTTCCTGTCATTTTATTATCTGTCAAACACAATGAATTTTTTTTAATTGCATGATTCAGCCCCATATGGAGGCAAGAGTTAATGACACAGCTGACAGCAATGACACTAATCGCCTACTCAAGCTGAGTGTGTCTCAAACTTTGTTGCTAAAGTTGCAGTTGCAGGCTTGGCAGTTGTTTAAAGCCTGCAACTGTGGGTTCTCCAAGGCAGGAACTGCTTTTTGCTATATATATTTATGCAGTAGATGTATTTATGACATAATGGGCCCCAATTTCTTTTGGCACCTCTAACTGCCTTTATGCTATAAATCTTAATTATAATAATAAGCTTTAGAGACAGGAGCCAAAGGATTTCTCTGTGTGTGATGATTTCTGTTTATGCCTCAGTGTACTGGTCCCCAGTTCTAATTGTGGCCTTTGAACTCATTTGTACTGAGATGAAGTTGAAAATCAGAATAACAAGACCATTAATAATAATAGCAGTGCGAGGACACAGTACTGTATAGCAGAGAACACACAAGAGGGCTGCATGGGTTTAGATCTGTGTTATGATAATGAAGCCAGGGTGCCGAGAGCTATGATTTCTACTCACATACCCTGAGTTTCAGCCAAGTCAGAGTTCTAGGGAAAATTAACTCTTGCTGGAAATTTCTTGAAGTGATTTTGGTAGCATTCCATATGTAAGGCAAGTTTTAAAAAAGTAATTAAAATCTATAGGTCCATAATGGGAGCCTGAGGTCTTTGGGAAAATGAAATACAGGGCAGTGTGGAGGAGAAGTCTGGGGACTTGGCTTTGGAGATATGGGCGCGTAGGGGCATCAAGTGGGATTTATGTTTTTAATATATGTGTTGTGAATGTTTATTTTTCTTCTCCAGAAAGTCACACCTCAGTCTAAGTTAAGGCCATCTCCATTTCAAGCCACTATGTCAGATCTGTAGAAACCATAGTGCTGGCAGGATTACTAGAGGAACATGTTCTTCTGCTGCTGCTTACTCCATCTGTTCAAACAGAAGTGAGCTGTCAGTGCACTGACTCGCACACACTGCCTACAGGTGGCTGTGGAGCAATGACAAGCAGCACTGGCTTGTTTCCTTCCCTTTAGCTTCCCAGTATTTTGTAGATAAAATCGTGGTGGTGCTGCTGTGGCATAATGGAAAAGAAGAGAATCCCTTTCCCATGTTTTCCTTTATGTCAACATTTAGCTACAGTTTAAACTTTTTATTTCCATGATGCTCAGTGGAACCACTGAGCTTTCTGTGGAGATGCAAGCCTTGCATCTCTGTTGCTAAATGGGACAGGAGCGATCTTCTGACCCTGAGAGCTGGTGACCTAAACTAGTTACGCTACATAGTGTTTGATCTCCTATGAACCTTGAGAGGTACAATTCTGGGGCTAAAGCATAACTATTTTCTGCAGTTTTCTTTTGTTTTGTTTTGTTATGTTTTATTTGTTTGTTTGTTTGTTTTAAAGTACAAAGCACCTGAAAAAAAAAAACTTATTATGATGGGGTCTCATCAGAATGACGTTTTCATACATGAAATGTATGATGTTTACACACATGTTTTCATACATCGCTTGAATGAGGAATCTTTGGAAATGCAAAGCTGGGTTGATGTTTGAAGACTGTTGAGGCTGGAGGGAACAAAACCTGGTGCCATGGTGTCTATACTGCCTATTGGAATTGATCCACACATGGTCTATCCCTCCAGCCAGGTTTAGGCACCACTTCCCAAAGAACTGGCATAAGCCAAAGCAGCCTGGAAGCATGCTAGCAATTAAACAGTGTGGATGATCAGCAGGCCAGTGCTCAAGCTTGTTTCTTGCCCTTGTTTTATTTAGCAGTATGGAAAGAGCTAAAATATCCGCATACCCTAGGATTAGGTTGCCAGGGGAACTGCAAACATTGGGCTTAATTGACTAGGACACTTGACAGCACATTGCTTGAATGCTGTTATGCAATATTTATTTTTTTTTACTAAATCTAGGGGTCAGTCTTCGTATGTGGGAGTGGGTTAAGGTGAAGAGCGTGAAAGGCACATTGTAGCCATAAATATCCAGGGGTTTGGCAAAGTCTGAACAGACTTCTCTGTCACTCCTTTGCTCAACAAATGCCTTGCTCTTCTGAAGCAAGGTCACCTTATCTCTCTTACTCCCTCAATTCAGGAGTCAGTCTGTCTTTGGTGAGGCTTTACTGCTGTTTCTGTTAGTTCTTGCAAACGGAAAAGATCTTTTTAATGCAGTCAAGAGGAAAAAAATGAGAAGATCTTGGCTTACTACCATACACCTTGTTTATGGAGGCTAATATGATATAGACCATGGGAACTGTGGGACAATGAGCTGTGATCTTGCACTTGTCAAGTCTTGCCCTTGGTATTCTGTGCTGACCCTGTGGAATCACCAGTGTGGTCTTTTTTCAGCGACTCAATGCATGAGGTACTTCTGCACCCCATGTGATCTTTTCCCCTTCTTTTTCACTATCTCTGTTGTAAGGGGTGGTTGAGTGCAAGAGCACAAAAGGATTCTGAACTCAAGTGATGCTTAAAATCTATGCATGCTCTGAGGGACTGTGCACATACCTTTCTGCCTATATGAGTCAAGTTAGCCTTTTCTTTCTGCTTCTGCCCCATATTTTTGGCATTCAAAAAATAACTAAATTTAATTTTAATACCTATTTTAGCTGAGATCACACGATCCTGCTGTAGTTTTCTGTGATTATCAGTTTCTGATCCTCTCTGTACCTAACCGTTGATCCTGGTTTGGGGCAGAGGGAGGGGCTCAAATGGTTGATATGGCCTGAAGCACTTTTTCTTAGGCACATCCCTTCAAACCCTATGCATCCAAATGCATTATAAAGTCAAATATCTTTCAAAAAAACAAGCAAAGCCAAACACCAGGCTTAATTAGAAAGAAACTTCATTAATTAAACAGAATTTTAATAATAAATTAAACAGAATTTAAATCATGAACCAAAGCCATTTGTGGAACACACAAAAAAATGGTGGTTTTTTTTTGATAGCTGTGCTTCTGTGCTATTTGTGACTAGTAGGACCAATTTCAACGGAAGTACCTCTTTTTAGAAGGTGAATGAGACAGATTTAACAGATGGATGGAAAAGACAACAATTGCTCATGCTTCTCAATCTTTACAATAGAAGGAAGGATGGGAACATTTGGTATATATGCCCTTCGATACCCAGATACTAGCAATGCAATGTGGGAAGGCTGGCACCACATATCTTTTCCACTGTTTTTAATGAACTTTAATCTACCTGGCACACTCCAAAGCACAACCAAGAACAGGAACTTTGAACTAAAGAATGGTGGAGGGAGAAATCATCAGGTAAAACTTGATCCTACTTCTGGATGCATCAGTAACAACATTTCAAAACCTCTGACAAGACCTACAATTTAGCTGCAGGATTTAATACTGTATGATTGATGTGTTTACTGTAATGGCAGTAAATTGACTATCCAGAAAGAGCTGTATATCTTTGCAGCACAGGAAGTGTCTGTGTCTGAGTAAGATAGGCACAAGTTATATCTAAAGGCAGATAATCAAAACAAAATGATCACACTAAAACCATAAGAAATAATTAAAGAAATAGATTGGGAAGAAAAAGAGAAGGAAGTATAAAGGCTACTTTGAGCCTTGCCTTTTTTGTTTATATTGCCCTGAAATTGTGGTCTAATTATATAAAATGATGTGGTCTCCTTGAGCCAAGAGAAGACTCTGAGATAATATTTTTTCTTGCTACAGGCTTTTACTGAATGGAAAGTCGCTGTTAGTGACAAGCAATGTGGTTTAAAGAAAAAAAAAAAAAGCATCAGAGTATTTCAGAAGCCTCTGATACAAATTGCCTTTAATTTAGAAAATCTTGACAACTGAAGGAATAAAAATTCACACTAATCACTAAGATTCTTCTCCATCTGCATCTGTAGTCATCATGCAAGATGTGACAACTTGTACATGTAATTATTATAATGTTATTTACGGATTTGTACATACATTGCACACAGAGATATTTGGAGAAATTTAGGAAGCTCAGATAGGCAGATGGAAAAAAACAACCTTCTCTACTCCCCCTCTTCCTCTTTGCCCCAGATTATATGCAATACAGAAGCCTAGAGGAAGAGAATGGTGCATGAAATACATGGTACTCAGTACTCTTCTAAGGCATCTGCTATGTGCATTCCTTCCTGTGTGATATTTTCAAAGCTGCTATGAAGAAAGCTGCTTGCCAAAGGGAGAATACCAGAAAGTGAAATATTTCTGCCTCTTGTGCAATCACAAGGAAGTGACCTTGGGCAGGACCTTGGAATTAAATTTCTGTGGGCAGCACATATATGTAATCATAGCAAGCCACTATGAATGCAGAAATTTTGCCTTATCTGCTGGGCGAGCCCTTCTGTTATCTCATTTCTGTATCTTTTTTTCTCACTTGTCTAGTACTTTTAGTTATTTGGCAATTATGTCTTTGGACACCAGTATTTCTCCATTTCTCTGGTCTGCACTCTTCTTTCTCTGCCTTCCTCTCAGAGATGTTTGGTTTTTTTTAAACTTTTATAGGTACTGTTCAGTGCCTTTTGGCAGCTATGTTATAACTGATATAACTTTATCAGCATTATAGAAGAAGATTCCTTTTCTGCTGTTCAGATTGAGTTCTGTGTGGTGTGTACAGGATTTTACCACACAGTTTTCAGTCTCTAATAATGAAGAAAGCGTCTGGGTTTTCCTACAGTGCCTTCACCTTTTTGCTCACGTCTTTTCAGTCATAAAAATGACTCACAGTAAGGTGAGGAAGGAGCTAGAGGGTCTATTGTAAAGGTACACTCTCAAAGACAAATAATTTCATTCCCTGTATTGTGTCTATCAATTATTTTTTAATGTTACTGCAAGAATATTTCAGCAAAACCAAGATGATAGAACTGAAATAATAAGCATTGCCCTATCTGATAATAGGCTTCCCAGAGACTCAACTGGCAGTTTGTCAGTCCTCTGCCATAGTTACTACACCCTGCTGATAAAACTACTGTTACCACAAATTGATCCTGACAAAACCAAGTTCGTCTCTGTTCTGACTTTCAGACTTGACCTTGGTGGGTTTACAAGTTTAACCACCACACTGGGCACAAAATATGTAGCACAAAAGCCATACACCTAAAAAAATATCCAGCCTTTCTCTTTTACTATCTGTTTATTCTCTCTATTCCATGGTTATTTTAATCTGTTCTGTGGTATGGCTAAAAGTCAAATTCAACATATTGCCCACTACTGGTTGTAAAACTTATTTACCTGGGCACAGAATCTCTGTGCTTAGCCAATTTGTGATTGAGATATCCTAGCCCCTACCAATGGTAGTCTGGCGAACAGTGTCATAAGGCAAAGGTAGGAAGAATGAGGGGGAAAGCAAAAGAAAAAAAGCAACAATTAAGTTGGGCTGACCATAAAATCCAGCCAAAACAGAGAGATCTTTTGTTTTATACACACATTGTAAATACGGTAAATGCTGTGGAAATACACTGTATAAATACCAAGTAAATGCTGTGGAAATACACTGTACAAATATTGTGATCATAGGGCTGCACTGAGATCCTTGTATGAAAACTGTCAGTCTTAATACATTTTTCAACATATCTGTGAACTTTACTCAGCTTCTAGACTTGAGGAGAATGATAATGGAAGGTATCTCCAAAAAAAAAAAAACACTTTTGGTGGCACCAGCCTATTCTTGGAATTACATGTTTTTAACTATGTATATTAAAAACAGTATTGCAGAGAGGAACAAGCAACTGGGAAAACTACTTGGAATCCCCCCACTGCTACCTAAATTTTGTAGCCATAAAGTTACTCAGCATGCAGATGTAAGGATGGAAGGGTCCATGTCTTTGACTCTTTCTAAGTACAGGCTACAACCTTCCACTGGCTCAGGCAAGCATGGTCTATCATCTGGTTTTAGGACTTGTTCCTGAGAAATAAGAAACATTGGCTCCAGTTCCTCAAAAGATAGAATCAAACCTAGGTGTCCTGGGTTAAGCTGAGACAGAGTTAACTTTCTTCATAATAGGTAGCAAGAGGCTGTGTTCTGGATTTGTGCTCAGAAGAAAGCTGATAAAAGTGATGTTTATGCAGCTGCCAAGGTCTTTCAGCTTCTCTGGATGTCTGCAGACCAGAGAAGCTGGGAGGGAGTACAGCCCCAGGTACTAGCCCAAGATTTGATCTTAGGTTCAGGATTGAGACCCAAAGTGGCCAATAATCTATTCCCTACCATACACGTCATTCCCAGTACATAGGTGAGGACCCTCTGGAA
>NW_010112241.1:0-20703 GCF_000699245.1 Pterocles gutturalis
GCCTGTCTAGGTCTCGCTGAATGGAAGTATAGCCTTCTGGCATGTCAGAGACTGCTCCCAGTTTCGTATCATCAGCAAACTTGCAGAGGGTGCACTCTACTCCCTCATCCAAGTCGTTGATGAATATATTGAATAGCGTCGGTCCCAATACCGAACCCTGGCGGACTCCACTAGATACAGGCCTCCAACTAGACTCCATCCCAAAGCACCAGGCAAAGCACCAGTGACTGAGGGTGTAATCATAAAACATTTCTTAAAGTCATTTGCACAATAAAAGCACTGGACACTGTTTTTATAGAGTTTGGTTTCCTGCCTGCTCTCAAGAATCTCTGAATGGCTGCCACTTCAGGAAACCATTCCAAAATGGTTTACTCTTCTGAGTAAAGTCAGGCTACCATCAGAACAATTTTATTCTTTCTGTACTTCTCTTCTTCCTTCTCACCCATTGTTTTACCTCTTGTTATATGAAAATCACATTTTACATTTTATTATTATAGATGATACCTTGGAAAACTGCTAGATGGTGCTAGAATATATACATATGCAATACTATGCTAATACAGTGGTTTAGGCTACAATCCTCATTCCTAGATTTAGTCTTCTGATGCAATCACCTTGTGCTTGCTTGTTGTATTCAAGACAGAAAGCTGTGCCTTATTTCCTCATACTCTAGGGAGGCAGGGAGAAAGTGCAAAGACTCAACTGTAATCACATCAGGGCCCAGGTCAAGGAGACGAACTGACCTGTAGGCTACTCAGTGAGAGCACGCAGGTCACAATTCCACACACACATAAAGCAAACGTGCATCTGCATGAACTCTATATTCCCAAGTGCAAGCCATCTTGCATAAAAAGAGCATCTTCCAGACACCAGCGTGTTCTTTCTCAATGCAAATATTCTTGGAACAAGATAAAAAGAGAAGGGAAAAAACCCAAACAAACAACAAAACAAAAGTGAAAAAAATCTGCTCCAAAGCAGGTCTAGAGCAAAAGAGAATTTTGTCAACAGATACTCAAGTTATCTGCAACTCATATTACCACTCTAACCGAAGTTAGTGACTTCTGAATGTTTGTGTAGGAAAAAAATATATCATAAATATATGTGATCATAAATTAGAGATGCAGTTAAAAATAAGCACTATAACATACAGAAGAACACACAGAATCACCCTGGAGCAATTGGGATTACACAATATAGACTTTGTCCATAATTGACTGCACTTTTATATGAAAAAAAAAAATTTAAAAATTGTATTAGTATACTTCATTCTTAACACTAATGGGTAAGCATGTGGACACTGAGGGAAAAGAAAGCCCCAAGCAGACTAAGCCCAGCTTTAATTACTGTTAATCTGCAGAGACGTTCACATCAGAAATATAATTTCTGGCATTTTCCTGTTTACCAGCTGCAGATCAAGCTCTGTAACATTTCATCTTTGTAAGTACTTGCCCTTTGAAAGTCCTGCTTTCCCTCATCTTTCTCTCAACAAATCACCTCTTCTGCTCATACTGCACAGCAGTTTCTGCCAGTCTCTCGCTGACTAGTCCCTCACAAAGAGAGTTGAGGATGTCTCCTTCCTAACCCCTCTCCCCCCTTTGCAGTTTTTCCTTCCTGTGGTCCCACACCAGTTTTGGGAATATCAGCTTTACCCTGACAAGCGAGAATCCTGGGAGACCAGGGCAGCCATGGACACAGTCCTAGTGGTGGGCACTGTGTCTGGAAAAACAAGAATTTGCCCACCAGAATTGTATAACTGTCGTTAAAGACAAAGTAAAGTGTTCAAATAGCTGGCTAGTTCATTCCTGGATAAAGGCAAGGTTAGCACCACCTCACTTTAATAAACCTACACTTAATCATATGGTAAGCACCAACAGCCACACGGGAACAATGTTCATCTGTTTGGCTAGCAACGTCTGAGATGGCTAACACCTCTTTGCATTCAAATTTTGCCAAGCTACAGTATCCAATAAGTTTTAGGATAACTTGATTTGTTTTCATCTTCTTACATATGGGAGAATCACACAAATATAAGAGAGTTGTTAAATAGAAAATTTCAGAATATCAGGTGCCCCTGAAATCTTTCAGAATAAAAAGTAACAGAAATGATAAAGCTAATTCACTTCTCAGAAATAACAAATCTTGGTTAACTGTGCAAGATTAATCCTTTTTCTCCAGGAAACTAAGCCTGTCATCACAAACATCCTGTCTCTTATGCACTTTCAGACCCATGCGTAACTGGACCTATTACCAGAAGAGTGCTACAAGTTTCAGTTACGCTTCATGCTTTCCAAGACCAAAATTACATGGAAGCATTTTCCCTTGACCTCTCTTTTTCCAACACATTATTTCTACATTTTAGAGGAAACCATGTATCATGATGATAAAATATTAATATTAATACCTATTTCTATGCTTTCAACATGAAGTATAAGAGATTTTAATTTCATGCAAAAAAGCAATAATTGTTGCCTTATTTCTACTTTGCACTAAACAGAAAAAAACTGAACGGGGAGAAAAAGCCTGTAAGATTAGCACATTTTATCAAAAAACACAATTGCCAACAGAATTTCTCATCAAAAAGCATCTCAGGAGTACGACACCCTTATTAGCTTTATTGACACTGTGACATTATTATTATCTGCAAAACACCAATTAAGAAAGATTTTAGTTATCTTTCATCTGTAAAAAAATAAAACCCATTTGTTCAAACAAGCCAAACTGAGGATCCAGGTCTTTATTTAGCAAAGCATTCAAACACATTTCCAGCTACAGCTCTTTACCAATAATTGCTTTTGCAGTAATGCTGTATCAGCCCATATCAGGCAATGTCTATTTCCCATAGCTACTTTTTAGACAAACGGCTGTACCCTGAGAGAGAAGCTCCTTTCAAATACATCAGAGAGCACTTAAATACCAACAAAACCAAATTCGGAGAACTACAGCCTCTGGATGGTCAGCATAACCTTCTAGAGACTATGGAACCCCAGGTCACACAGCTAATGAAATCAGCACTTCATTATCCACTTTTCCAAATCAACAACCAAATCAGCAAAGGAACTTCAGGTGCAGCTAGCAGAGGAAAATCAACCTCCTCTGGCACTCATCAAACAGAAACTTCGTTATTCCGAAAAGGGTCCTCATATAAGATTAATTCAGCATTAATGTCAACACATTTGTATTTCACTCCTTTTGGTCAATTCTGCCTGATATATTATTACCTCAACATCAGCTAAGCACAGCTCCTGCTCCCACACATCTGCATGCGCTGTGGTTATGCTTTTTTCCAGGTGATTAAAAATTAAGTAAAAAATAAATTTTGCCACAGCTGAGTCTCTCAGTCCCGCTCCAGTCTATCTCTCCTTGCAGTTTTTCTCAGTAAAAGCGTAATATGGATTAAACAACAGTAATAGGCTGTAGACTTATGCTCCGCTTGGCCCTACGTTTATGCTCAGGCTCTGCTGGCTCAGAAGGTACAGCCTTATAGAAGACAGGGTACTTACTTCACTGCACAAAGCAGCTCTCTCCACAAAGCTCTCTAGAATCCCATCGTGAGCTGGGAGATGCTGACTTGCAGGGAGCAGAGAACTGGCTGTATCATGTGGCGCCAGGAGCTGGTGCTTAAATGGAGCTTGCATTATCAACGATGTTTCTCCCAGGAGCTCTGGAGCTCAGCAGATGCTGGCATGGCCCTCTGCAAAGCAGCAGTTTCCTTGTCTACAGAAACATACCAGGAGTCCCACTGAGTTTGGAACCCTTCTCTTCCTCCATGCCATTTTTAACAACAACTTCCCACTGTCTTTTCCTGACCATGCATAGAAACCTGTTCTCTCAGGTCACCACCCTCCAAATCTTACCTCTTCACCCTCCCTGGCAGACCCATGGGAAAGATGCAAAGATGGGTCTTACAAGTATCTAGCAAAAGCTGAAATATCCAAGTACGAAGTCTGGCTCTCTTTAGTTTTCCAGCACAGAAACAGGATGTGTATTTCCCCACTGACAGTAGTAAAAAGACTAGGCAAGACAGAATGTCACGTATTTTAACTAATATTGTCTTACTCCAGTGCTCTGGCCACAAATGCACTTACTGACTTATCGCTCAACCTTATCTTGCTGACAGAAATTTCCGTAACAGCCATAGGATGCACCATGGGAATCATATGCTCTGAATGGTAGCAGTTTCTAAAGGGTTACTGAAAGGTCAAATCATCTCCTTCAAGCAGTGACTTGGAAATAAACGCCTGAAGCACAGATGGAAAGCTGAAAAGGTGAAGAAGCTCCAGGAGTGTCCAAGGCCGGGAGGACATGTGGAGAAGTACCAGGGATATCTATACTGAGAGGAAGGGAAGGCTGAGAGCTGCTCACAGGGACAAGGAATAGTCTCCCTCGCACAGGAGGGGGATCCCACAGGGGCTCTGAGCTACCCCAAGAGAACGGGCCTGAATTACTCTAGTGTTCCTTACCCACAAAAGGAGGAAAAGTGTCTGGAGGCACGTGGGCAGTAACCAGGATAGCTGCAGGCTGGAGAGGGGCCCAAATCCAGACATACGCAGTCCTTCAGCCCTCTGACAGGGAGGTACCACAGAGAGTTCTGGCACTGGCTCCATCCAGATGTGTCTCATCAGGGCTGCCAAAGAAAAGGACTAACTCACCATGATGACCTCTGCCACACATGCTCCCTACTCCCTCTCACTTGGGAAAGTAAGAGAGCTCATCAATACAGTAATTAATTTGACAGTAACCTTGAGAGAGTTGGGCAAACTATTTTGCTTGCCTAATGACACTACTGAGGGACTTTTTGCACTGGGATTTCACATAATCTAACTGTTTGCTATTTAAACAAAAAAATAATCTCATAGAGACTGCAGCTACCTGAGACTTTGAGTCCCCTTGCAATTACAAAAGTGATTGTGTTTGAATAGCTGGCTTTCTCCTTCACTGCTCTGCTTCTCTGCACTGTGGTAACTCCTACGGGGAAATAATCTTTCGGACATCACGGTTAGCTGCCCCACGAATTACGGGATTGTCAAAAACTCAGTATATCAGCCTTACACCTAGCACTAGTAAGAGGAGAAGACAAATTGACTGTTGCAAGAAAAGGCACTTGTTTAGAGACCTTTGAGAGCCTTCATGCACACTGGAAAATTCTCCTTCTATCAGCACTCGTAACTAGGAGTCACTTAACCTTTGACTGTTTCAAAGAATCAAATTTCATGCTTTATTGGGTTGCCACTGTAGAAATAATTATCAAAGGCAGTGTAGGAAATAGTTTACACTTGCACGTCTGCAAATCCAAGTTCTCAATGTGTTCTACAACTGTTAATGAAAAATACTCAAAAGACAATGGGTTATGTGTTTAAATATGATTAATGTTGAAGTTCTTCCCAGTACAGAAGTGTCATGGAGGGAGGATGACACCATCAAAACTGAACAGAGAAGGGGGAATGCCTGGGGCAACAGAATGCATTTCTCCTGTTTTATAGACGTTACTTGCTTAGTTTCACTTTAAAGAGGAGCAAAAGGTATGAGGCTGTAATAATTTCATGCAAGCTTGCAAAGTTCAGTGTCCTTACAAAAAGAGCAATTATACACACGCTTTAAGCACGAAGCAGCACAATAATTAAATGAGTAATTACCTTCCCACTTTGAAGCTGTCATGCAATTAAACTTAATTAAACATTCTCTATACTTCACTAATCTTACACAAACAGAAGAAGGTAAGAAGGGTGTGGTAAAGAAAGGGCATTTGGCATAAGGTTGAGCCTATTATTCTGCCTATCATAAAAAATAACACTGAACAGTCAGCACTGGATTCTCACATAATTGCCTTGTTCCTAGTCAGAATATAACTGGCCTGAGCTGCAAAACAAACAATATAATGAGACAATACGATTAAATTTAATGTAGCATTCTTACATGTAAAATTGCAAAATGCTCTTCAAAAGAGACACTTTTAAGGAAAGGAAAAAGCTGCCTAAAATGAGCAGAGGGAGTGAATAATTCCATATGGAAAGGCCATTGCAAACGTAAAACAAAGCCTCTAAAGTAAACATAAGTCCACGGTTCCTCTTTCCCCCAGCAGAGGGTCATCTGCAGACACACGCTAGAGGAAGGGCCAAAATAAGAGACAGGCATTTTGTTGAGAGCGAGACAGACAGCTATGGTCCAAGAACAGTTGTGAACTTGCTCCTATCCTGGTCTGAAATTCAAATGAGCTTTGTAAGGGCCCAGCCCACATACTTTCTGCTAATTATTTATTCATTCATAAACAGGCTGTATACTGTTTCTAGCTGCATGTTATTCTTAAACTAAGTGATAAAATTAAGACAAAAATAAATCCTCTCAAGTAACAAGAATTCTCTGTTCCTTAACTCCCCAAGGCAAAGGCCAAAAAAGGTATAACAATAGGTACATCTAGAAGGAAAGCCTGACCACACTCACCCTGCAAACAGGTTTGTTAACTCCAGGTGTCCTCACATTCAGGCCCATGCTCATACCGACATGTATGCACATGCCTTTTTCCTCTTTTATTTTTTTTTCTCTTCTTCACTCTTTGTCTCTTTTACTGAGTCCTGGTTCTGAGTGCTATAGAAGCAATTTGAGCACATCTCAGCTAACTGTAGCTGGGAACATCAATTTTGCCATTTTCCACCCTCATTTCTTCCAGCATCCAGAGCATCGTCATTAATATTATCAGAGGGGACTTAAACATAGACTGAGCCTATCAGCACAATGATGGGACAAAAGCAGAATGCTTGAAGATAAGTGCTGTTGTCAAACAATGTTAGGTGTTATTATGAAAACAATGAGGGGAAAAAAATAACAATACTGAGTAGCATTCCAAAGCATTGAGTGTGACTGACTGCCCAGAAGCCTGAAAAAACAGATGAAAAATAGTGCACTACTCACCCACCTCTGCTGCCCCACGCAAAGATAACTTTTTATTTATTTGCCATTACTGATGATAAACGGTAAGTGTGGCTAAAATGTATCAAGTAAAGTCTAAAATTATGTTTGGTTTTCATTCCACCTCCCACAGCAATTAAAAAATTATAGTTTTATAACGTCCAAAATACAAATTGTCATCCACAAATTTGAACAAGAAAAGCTTGGGGATTACATGAAGCAAATGCTATTACAGTGTTCCCCCCACCACAAAAATCTAAATAAATATGCAAAAGTGAAAGATTTTCACTCAGCCCTCTTAGTATCAACTTCAGTTCAAATCACAAGTAAGGGTATTTTCAGGATATGTAACAGACAGAGTCTGTTCGCAGCATCCCAATGCAACACCAATACACAAAACCGCTAGTGTTGCCTATGTGTTTCAAAGATACATCACATGGAAAAAGAGCACTACTGAACAAGGCAAGACACATTAGAGCAGCAGAGCCTAGACAGTCTTTAAAACAACTCCTAACCACACAGGACTGATCTTATCCCACTTTCAAAGCACCAAATTATTTCCAAATAACACTTCCTAACACTGTCAGTAAAAATAACAAGTTTAAAACAACTGGTACAGAAAGGTTTGTGATCTACCAACCAACAGAGCCTTCTGTGATGCATTTCTCTCTGGAAGACAATACTGTTTCTTAGGCACTGTAGGCCAAAATAAGTAAGCACACAGCTGACAGGGCCATTCCTCCAGCTCCATTGCTGCATGGCTGATTCAGAAGCTGAGGACACTGGGTCAAGTCCCAGCTGCTGCACAACTGCAGGGAGCCTTCAGGAGCCTCCAGCCTCAGCTGCTTTACGCAACCTGACAAGTTTCAAAGGATATTTTATCTCCTATCTAGGGCATTGTATCACTTTGTTACTGGACTGGAAGTCACCAGTCCTCTACAGCTGACAAGGGTTAAGTGCTGTGTGATTTAAATTCAAGATCAGCAATATTGAAATGGTATTAAAGTTATAGTTTCTGCCTTATGATCCACTGCTGCACCCACAGCAGCATGTCCAAAAATAAATCCCAGCAGAACTTGTCTACAACTAATACGCCCTTTGTTTTTCATGATTTAGGCTCTGTTTTGGAATTACTGGTTTTCACTTTTTATTACCCCTGCTTCTTTTGGTTCCACATTTTTCTGATAGCTTTGGCAATATTACCTTAACTCCTCCTGCTACCTTCTGACACAGATCCAGCACAGCTCCCTCCAGCCTCATCAGTGTAACTATCTTCTGCTACTGAGGAACTTTGTTCAGATAGACAACTTCCACATTACCTTATCTGCAGGAGGAAATAAAATAGTCATATGAAATTAACTTGCAAATAGGATCCCAAAGACAGCGCACCTCTACTCTGCCTCAAGGCAGCTCTATGGAAAAGCATGGTGAACTCACGCCATTCTGTATTTCTTGTCAGACCCAGCCCAACTCACTTAAAGCTAGTTTCAGCATATCCAAAAAGGATGTGAGAGAGAGACTGTTTCCATGTCACAGTCTCCTTCTTGCTTGGTTTCCATGATGGTCCTGACATATTTTACTGCATATCTGCAAACATCAGAAAATCCGCCCTCCTTCTGGGGTTACATTATTAAATGAGATTGAGGCACAGGCAGCACAGGGTTGTGTTTAATGCTGTGAAGGCTGCCACAGGAATGTGTTTAACGCTATTGGGAGGGGTTGCCTCTTGCTGGTAGGGGCTAAAAGTATGGTGAGACTTGTTATTTGCTGGGTTTCAAGAGTACTTCGATTTATATCAGCAAACATTGCACTACCACTAAAACACACAATGAACAGTTGGAGCCTGCTCACACTAGGCTCAGCAGCACACTTTCCTCTCTGCAATAGCTGTTTATTTAGGATTGCTCAGCAGGCATAAGCAGGCTTCATTAAAGATATCAGCGTTTTTCATCAACTGGGCTTTTCATACCAGTTCTCCAAAAGGCACAGGAACTATCAATGTGCAGTTAGGTTGTACAGCACAATCGTAGGAAAGCTAGAAGCAAAAAATATAGAAAAAGTTACCTTGGGAGGAATCTAGAGCTCCTCTAGTAAAACCTCCCACTCAGTGGAAGGTCCAAGGTCAGGTTAGTCAGCTGAGTTTGCTCTCAGGGTAACCTATTCTGATATGTCACCATTCTTGTAAGCAATTTTTCTTTCCTAATATCTAATGAGAATTTTCCCTTACTACAATTTGTCTCTGATGCCTTTCATCCTGTCATTAAAGGCCTCCAGGAAGACACTGTCTCTGTCCTTTGTATACTCTCCCTGACATTAGATTGCAATGCAATCTTCTCATAGCCTTCTCTTCTCCAGGCTGGAAAAATGCAGCTCCCTCAGCCACTCCTGCTCCAGCCACCAACCAGCTTGATGGAAGCTGTGGGCAGACGCTGCAATTTACCTCTGAGGAACACTGAATCCCTGAACAGAGAAGGATCTCTGTGAGGCTTTGCTCACTCTCTGCTGAGTATACCTCACAGCCTTTTCATATGAAAACTTTTCTTAAGACTCTCCAGCTTTCAGACAGCAGCCTTAGCTTCTTATGGAAAAACACTGTGCTTCTGGGTTGAGTTCATACCAAGACAGATTGTAAGTTAAACAACCCCCATTGCCACTTCCGTCTTTAGGGCATAACTGCCATCCCACCACAGTCTTGCCTCTAATGTGTCTGTTTTCCATTGCACACGTAGGCAAACCCTTAGACTGTGCTGTCCCTCATGACAGCTCAGCAGACTAAGCCCTAATCACTAGCTAAAGAGCTACAAAAATACATCATCTACCTCACAACAGAAAACCACTGTGACTTCACAATTAATAACTGCAATAAACACTAAGTGAGAAAATACACAGACATGGATATGCCCTGCTTGAAACAGTCTCCCTGCCACATTAACACGTAGAAGAAGAGCATAACAAAGACCCCTTCTGGCTTCACCCTGATGGAGTGATGTGTATAAGGTGTTCTCGCAATCTTTGTTACTGCCATAACAAACAGGAATCTGAAAATGAGAAAGAAAAAAAAAATCCACTCAGTTCAGAGACTACTTCATGGCAATCAATACGCTCTGAATGACCTACAAAAATCTCATGTGTTAGAGGTAGTCAGCCAAGTCTCACTCTCCTTCTTCCTTTAAACACTGATCTTCATAACTCCTCTTCATTTAGAAGTGTTCACTTCTATCACTGCTGCTGCTCAGCTCCATTCTCTTTCCTCAAGTGAAAGAAGAGTGAGCAGACGAAGGCAGCCTTTGACTACACACTTTCACTTACAAGGCAGTTCTTAACATTGCCACTCTGAAGTCTCCTCTGAGTTGATTTCAGAAGATTCAGGAGCACAGAAGATGAGACAAAAACTGTGGCATTACTCAGATAATTGCTAATATAGGTCAGTAAGGACAGCAAAAGTTTCACAGCTCTATTTTTTTTAAACCTGGTAAATTGGTACAGGGAAGAGTTTTGCCTTTGCAAGTCAGTGGGATTGCATCATGAACATTTGTTTTTCAAGCCCAGCCCAGGACAGAAAAGCATTGTTTTGCTAATCGATAGGGACAGCACAAAGGAATCAGGCACCAAAAAAAAGTAAACTTATTTTTACTTATGTCCAAAGTGACAAAGTAATGAGGAAAATAGTACAGAGAAAATAAAGCAAGATAAGGTAAAGGAGCAAGACAACAAGCGAACTACTGTAGCAAGCACAAAATAAGGTAATGCATCTAATCATTACTACATAGAGTTAGCGATAGTGATTAAGAAAGATACATCACCAATATTGCCATCATGCAGATCCGCAGACGCTGGGGAGCCCGTTTACAGCGAAGGATTTGGAGAACTCATCCCGGCAACTGGGAAATCTCTATACAGTGCGTCCACTGTATAGAGGAGGCTTCCAAATTTCCCTGCAAATGGTCCCCACTTTTATTACAGTTAAATAAACAACTTTCTATCTTAAGCTGCGAAAAACATCTGGTGTAGTTTTTTTTTCCTCGTTAACTTTTTCCTGCGCTTGGCCAGAGCCCGAGAAAAGGTTAAGAAGAAGTAAAGGTATCTGGTTGTCTTTGATTATGCGTCTTTAAACAACGCCCATCACCGCCCTGCTACCTTCTGTCACGTAGAGGTCTGTTTGAAGGTTTGAGAAAGGTTTATCTCTCTTTGGCAAGTGGGGCTACTGTTACACAACTATTACTTTACAGCAAGCATTACAGCAATGCTCTATAACTGTTACAACAAAAGCTTTTATAAATTGGCATATATTCATAGGGTAATACATTGCATATGTGATCAATATTATACATATTAGGTATACTATTAGGTTGTGAGGTTCACCTGGAGGTCAACTTTGGTTCAGGGCCTCACTGCTCAGGCCCTAGTATTTCAAGCATACAAACTCAAATCTCTCAAAATAAAGCCCAGAGAGATTTACTTTTTCTAAACAGCCATCCAGAACAAGTATTGTTTAGTCTTTCTGGGAAAAATGTTGTTTCTGTAGAGGGAGATGATCCCTTACTCCAGGAAGTGGTCACTGCTAAAACAAGGAGAGGCAAGTGTTTAAAACACTCTTAGCACTGTTAGTCCTAGGACCACAGACTGTGACAGATGCGTACTAACCCTTCATGCAAAGCATGACGCAAGGATTGCGAATGATGTTTGATCCTATCCAGAAATAGAGCGCTCTTTATTTTTATATACTGTACTTCTAACTTCTCCAAAGTACCTTCTGATATAACTTATTAGGCGGTAAAAAGTTGTCTCAAGCATGCTAAGGATCACTCCCTGCCACATGGTCTCATACTGCACCCAAACCTCCAGTCTCACAAGCCCATGTCTTCCTGGGGCACTTCCTCCAATGCTTTAGACACAGCTCTAGGTGCAGATTTCTCGTCTTACTTGGCAGTATCTCCCACACAGTCCCATTTTCAAAGCAATGAAAGTAGTGTTAAGCTCACACACTCCAGAAAACCCAGAATTCCCTTGCTGCAGTTCTCCACCATGATAATGTAAGAGACCAAAAGCTATCCTCAGGCACAGAGCAGTTTCACAGACAAAAGAAACTCTCAAAGCAAACAGGAACCACTGCTGAATGTGTGTTAGATTCCCACGTGCTTTAACAGCACATACGAGCTGAAAGCTGTTTCAAGAAAGACAAAACAAAGAAAAGTTGAAGAGTCAACTCAAGGCAAGGAAAGAGAATATTTTGGGAAGCTTCCAACAAAAAGCTGTAGACAATCAAAACTCCCTCATGCCTCCTGTGGCCACTGGGATGTTCAGTGACTGTTCTCTCCACCTGCTGTAGGCATGTGAGTGTCTCTGGACAATGAGTACTCATTAACATCGATTCATTAACTAGGAATTAAGTACATCGTTCATCACAGCAGCATAAATGCTAAAGAGTGAGAGAAATCGTACATTAGGCAGCATTTGCACTGATCAGAAATGCAGATCTGAGCTGCAAACAACTGCCCATGAAAGAATTGGCACAGGGTACAGGTCAAAGCAGCAGATGGACCCTGGTCTCATACAGCAAAGCAGATTCATTACTGACCCAGGCTCAGTTCTTAATCACTTAAGACTGTAATCTGAAGGTGGTAAGTTTTGCATATCACAGTCCTAATCATCTAAGGCAGACACTCTACAGTTAAGATTTAAATTCAAGGGAATGGTCCAAAATGCAGCTAAGGCCTTTATTCAGTTGGCAGCTTTTCACAATCTAAAACTAATCAGCAAGCCTGGATCCCTGAGCATAATGTGATCCGTTTAGTTTACAAAAAGAGGGAGCACTGGTTGAAGACTAGTAAAATAACCTCTTGAAAAGGGAAAGTAGACCCGTGTCTCTGAAGCCATTTCAGAGATGTGTCTGACAATGCCCATATTTGCTGTCAGCCCTGACACACAGTTCAGCCACGACAACGGTGGCAGCAGCTAAAAATACGGTAACAGGTACTTCCTAGACTGGAGAACAACCTATTTCTGCCAGTCAGTATTTTGCACCACATCCAGGACTAAAGAGCAGAGGCAAATGAGAAATATACGTATGCAGCTCACATGGAAAATAAGTTATAGCTAGCTGTTCCACAGGGTGATGCCGTGATAATGGCCGAGCTGTAAAGCCCTGCCCTCTTGTTTGGTTGGATGCTCAGCTCTAAGTCCCTCAACTCCCTCCCATGGAGACTGAATAACAATTTATTCTTGTGAATGGAAAAGCATACCATCAGTAGCTTGCTCTTAAGGGGTGATGAGTTGAATACTAAAAAGGAACATTTCCTGTTTCAACACTTTAACCTTGTTGAGACATACTACTTTGACACATTATTAAATCTCTACCTTGTTTGTACCCACAATCAAGCTATGTGAAACCTAAGAATGGCAAGAATACATTTTTTCTTTTAAGAAATGTGCATGATTGATAAAGACTAAAAAAGGCTACTCTCTCCTGTCTTATAATTCCTTATAAAAGTCCTCCTCATTATTTTAGGATGGCAACAAACATACAACATACTCCACTGGTAATATATCTGAAAAGGTCTGAGTTGTGGTCCAGAAATACTGCTAACTTTATATCTGATCTGGTAGTAACTGAAGTGCTTCAGCACCTTTCTCCGCTCCTCCCTGCTCATCTCTGAGAGGAGAGAACACCTTACTTCCATTAAGTTCTGTGAAGTCCACGAACAGAACTGTATACACATAAGGATATACCATCAATTAAGATGAAATAAGCTTCTAGCACTTGTTTTTACTCCACAACTGAGAGCAACAATGAAATCAAACACAGGCATCACTGGAAGTACCCAAGTATTCAAATTCTAAAAGGAAATCCGTGAGTAGCTTTTGGAGATGAGAAGATCATAGAGTATCAGTCACAAGATTTGAACTGTCAAAACAGAACTGACCACAGATGAATCACACACAAACATGAAAAGATTCATATTATCAAGCACAGGGAAAGTCCTACATTCAGAGGCTGCTTTGCTTACCTTATGGGGGTAAGTACACCTCACACAGGTTTAACTATAGTGTAATTAAGATGTTGAAAGCAGCCTCTGAAATGGACATCTATTGACTCTTTCAACAGTCTAATTTGGATTGCAAAACAAGGCATACATCACAACGTAGCATAAGTCTCAGTCAGCTAAAACCAGCAGGTTGCTGAAACTGAGATAGCTTTTCTTTAACAATTTAGAGAGAAATCTCACAGAAACCATTTCAACCTGTAATTTTTAGGTAATTCTTTTAAAAACATTTAGCAAATTAAAATATTTAGAGATACAAATTCCTAAGTGAGGTCACCTGTCTTACTTGACCCCTTCACATAAAATCCTAGTGGATATATTCAAGTGCTACTGCAATCGAGTTACTTCATTCTAATGAGGTATGGATTTAGCCTGTAAACATTCTTCCCCTAGAAAACTTCTCTTCCAGCTTGTACCAAAAAGCTGTCTCTCTGCCATTCATCGAGTAGCTGAGGTCTCTCCAGTTCACTTCATATTTGGCTAAAACACTTTTCAGTTACAAAACAAAGCTGAAAGCAAATCCATACTGAGTTGTTTTCAAAAGTGAATATCAAAGATTGCCCAACAGTACTTGCTAGGACTACGTCTAGCTGTACAAACTCGTGTCATACTATCTCTTCCCGCAGCGACTGTACCAATGCTGTCCCTGCAAGTGTGCCATTTTCAGTAGCACAGTGAATGATGGCCACGCTAACATGTCAGTACCACAGAAGTGCTTAGGAAAGGCTCAGCAGGCAAGCAGTTTGTGTACTAAGCGCACTGTCACAGTTGCTCCTACTGTGCACAGGGACAATCCTGCAACACCACACACCTGGAATTTAATTTCCCTTGACCTTTATGGGTTTTCAAGACCAGGATTTAGCTGCTTGGCTCCATTAGAATAGCAGGAAGTATACAGTTAAAATCCCTAAAAAGGCTTTGAAAACTACTTGCAAAATGTTCCAGCGCACCTCTGCAATTCAGCAACTGGCAGGATGGAGGGGAGGCTGAGGAACAGGGGAGCAGTTAGAGCAGGAAAGGGGACAGGAGGAATATAAGAGCAATGTTTGGCTGTTACAAAACCAGGAGCTCAAGAAAGACCTTGAGGAAGAGTCTGGCAGCTCCCCTTCATGCTCCACTACACAGGGTACTACTCTTCTAAGCTTCTCAGATGTGGCACAAGGTAGCGAAACTTCTGAAGCTGCAGTTTATTCTGCTCACCAAAGACAGATTGATTTGGGTGGTTTTGCCAGCTTTTTGCCTACTGCATCATGCATTTTTACACTTGGCTGTATCTGTCTGCCTAAGCAGCTGCCAAAGCAGGGTGTATCCTCCAAACATCTCTGGCAGCAAATCAGCACCTGGAAGTCCTACAGTGCATGTCTCAGCTAAGACCCTTCTGGGTTCTTGCTTCATAGGGTCAGTTAAGAGCAGATATGTCTTCCAATACAACACTTTTTAAATGCCAGAGAGTTGACATGCCATTTTAACAAAGTCATTATCTCAGATACAGACATGTCTGTACACTCCTGGGCAATGCATACATTCTCCTTCTCACTGCCTTGGAGCCTCATTTGTCTCTGGTCAGTACAGCTCAACGATTTTCTTAACCTATTTGCAAATTAGTTCTTCTGATTGATGTAGACTTCTGGATGCTGGGAATAAACTTTAAAAATTTGCATTGAAGGACGAATTCAGGTTCATTGTTATAGCAACTAAGAGGGAGGATCTTTGGTTAATGCAATTACTGTCCCTGTGAAAGAGCAGATTTACTTGAAGTACATGAAACAAACTCATACCTTTTAACATAATAGCTATGCAAGCCAAAGGAGTACAGTCCTAGAGCTTTGCGTACAGTACGGATGAAGGAAACCCAGTCAAAAAGGGGAGAATTACAGATCTAAGACCTGTGCAGCATTGCCTCAATAAACATAAAAAATATTCAATTTGCCCTAGTACTGCTGGTGCACATGTCACTAATCAGAACCCATTTATAGATATTTTTGTTAAACACAAACTGTGCAACTAAAAGCAAATCCCTGTTTGAGTAATAATAAACAGAAATCACATCCCTCTCCCACACAATTGCCAGGCAGCACAATACACGCAGTGGCAGTCTGAGGATCTGCCGGTGTATCTCATTAAGTGAGCCTGGCTCAGCACAGGCTGATGGGCTGTAGGTAAGGGATGATTCCCCCCCACTGCTTCCCCAGGAATCAGACAACACTCATTTTCCCTCGCAGTGCAGTGGGCTACTAAAAAAAACCTGCAAACTACATTTGATCTCTCTCCAGATTTACTATTGCACAGCCTTTTCTGCAAAAGTCCAGAAGGAGCAGGATGTGGAATTTCTGTCCCCAGTGATGACTAACCATAGTAGCTGCTCCTCCCAATTCATGGCTCCTGCAGATATTGCAAGACAAGGGACAACACAACGTACTACATAATCTTCAGCTTTTGCCCGATGCACACACACCGGTACCAAGCAGGTGACTTGGCCAGGGGACTAAAGACAGTAGGTATACATGCTTGTTAGTATATTATCCATTTTCAGGATAAAATTTCTAATGACAACTAGCAGAGGTCAACCAAAACTACTTAGTCAGCTGACAGTTAAGCTGCTACTAAAGACACAAGCAGAAAGAGGTATTCCTAAGAGAATTTCACTTCGTATATTATTTCAATTCACAGATGAATCAATATCTTTCTTGATGTTCCTGCTAGTTTTTCTTAATTTCAACATCCTTATGCAACTTCAAACAACCTTTTCTCTTTATCTGATGATGACACCTTCCACATATTTGTATGAATTTACCCTTGGCCTCTTTCAGTCTCACTTATATATATATCCTTTTGAGAATGCGCATGTGCGTACACTTACACGCGCTTCAGACTCCTGTCCCCTTAAATCTATTTAACCTCTTCTCACGCAGATATACAGTAGCTTCCCAGAAGCAGGATTCTTCCCAGTTGCAGGATCCAGACCCCTAGTCTCTGTCATAGCTCTGTCCTTCAAGGCTTGCTCAGCTTTGTTTCCATTCTCTGAAGTCCTTCCAATTTGCTCACAATAATCTAACAGGGAAAAAAGGGGACTTTGGCTCTGCTTCAGATGTAGTTCTCTCAGAGCTGGTACACTTGACACTATCTGTAAACAAGGAAGGATAACATAATACTGCTGTTGGCATTGGCCAGACTGTACAGAAAAATAACTGTAGCACTGATTCTGCCCCCTCCTTATACTTTATTTTGAAGCTTCTCAAATATGTTCCAAGATGAGAACCTGGCAACGAGCTCCATATAAAGCCCAGGAGGCAGCCAGTAATTTCATACTCTGAAGAGGGGTTGAAAAATGTGAGGTAAGTGAGACCTGAACTCTCAGTATTAAAGAAGTGATGAATTTTGTTCAGTGAGACTAGCCTTGCAGTATCTCCACACCAGAGGAAAAAATGTGTGAGATCAGTTAACAGACTACATAGGCAACCAAAGGTGGCAGTTTCCTAATTCTGAATGCTCTGCATTGCAGTCTTAACAACGAGGGGAGGAAGTGATTTTTTTTAAATTTTAGTTATTAATTTAGTAGGCTTTTCCCATTGACAAGGAAATATATACATGTATTTAAATCAAGGGTTCCCTCCCCTACACAAACCCATAGGTCCTTATATCACTAGAGTGGCAATCAGGCAAAATGAAAGATCTAGGATCATTCAACATACTTAATGAGTTCAGTTTTTTTCTCCCTGGTTAAACAGGAAGAGTGAGTCTAACACAGCTGCAAAGTCTCACCGGCTATTCACAGGGTCATGTAAAGCTCTGACCTATGGAAGCTGTAACAGGAAACTAGCTGCTTCGCTGTGTAAACCTTCACCATCAAAACAGAGATCAAATTGGCAGGTTCCAGTTGATTTCCCTCCCTGGTCTCCATTAATTACAAGGTCTTTTAATTACTACATGCACACAAAGCGTGGAAACAGCTTAGCTGCTCCTCCAAGATGTATTTACCAAGCTCATGCCAACAGTGACCCAGCCTGGCCCAGAGCAGCAGGAGCTGCTCGCTCTCACAAAATTCTGTTCACTAACACAGCCCATCTGCAACACAGCAGCATCTTCCTACTGCGTTCAACCCAGCAAAGAAATTACTGGTGGAAGCGGGGAGAAGCTCTCCTATCTGCCTTTTCCTCTTCCCATTCAAGCAAGATGTAGGCACAGCTGGTCACCCACACAGCCAGAGCACCCTTGATGGCAGGGACAATCTTTCCAACCTTCTGGATGGACAATGTCCATATTGATTCTCTCTCCCCACTTCTCAGATTCTCTCTTTATAATTCCCACAAAAGGTGGGGTACAATGTTCATAAGACTCTCAAATGACTCATGTACGAGCCTGACTTCCAACAGCATGCTTTTTTCCTCCTTAAATACACCCATGGCTGGTGTCTGAAGCGCACTTGGGCAAGAACAGAGACAGTGATGATGGCTCAGCACCCTGAAACTGGTTACACTTGGGTGGGTGGCACGCAGGAACCCATGCTACCTCTGGGTCAGCAGCCATATTGCTATAGGTGATCAGGACCAGAATCCTGGGGTAGAATTGGCAGCCCTGGTGGGTCCAGCTGCCCTGTCTGACTCAACACACAGCCTATAAAACGGCTGAACAGTGGAGGAAGGAGGCCAGCTCAGCCCACATCAAACATAGCAATGCATCCAGAAACAATGCAAGTAATTTCATTTTCATCTTCACAGCATGCTCTTGCACACCCTGCGCTCTGCAAGACTAGCCAGCAAGAATAACCCCAAAAGGCAAGGAATAATATGGATTGAAAAAGCAAGCCAACACTGCTCAGCCCCTCTGAACAGTGCATCCAGTCCAACTGCAGTTCCATTGAGAAATTATTGCTCTGGAAATGTTCAAAATGAGCTTCAGGTAGCAGCTTTACGGGTCTCAAATTGCAGCATGATAAACAGCATGTACAGAAGCCACTGCAGTCTATCAGGAAGACTATTAAGACCTTCTGGTAGAGGAACTCCAGCAGATACTTAGATCCAATCCTTCAGTTCTCTGCTCCAGAAATGACTAGCCCTCGGCTTCTACATACAAGCTGTGCTCATTCCTGAGTATGGCTTTTGGAAAAGACAGAAGGGAACTCAGCCGAGCACAAGCTCAAAACTCTTAGTTGCTGATTTACTTACTGTCTCCTATTACTCCTTTGGGGAAAAAAAAAAAAAAAAAAAAAAAAAAAAAAAAAAAAGTTAGCCTCCTGCGTAAGAGAGGAGAAGAACCAGCAGTAAGGGCTGCTAAAAGAATAATTTGGAGCTGTGAACAGTGATCAATAAATAAATTGAAGATGTGCTCAGTCACCACCTGCTAGGGCTGAGCAGAATTAAAAACCAATTAAAAACCACACACCTATCTACCAGTCACTCAAAAGGGAAGTGAAGGACAATCATAGGGCAAAAGTTGTCAGGAGAAAGCAAATTTTCCTGGACCACCTTTAACGGCTAATCATATAGCAATTAACTTACAAATAAAGTAACTCAAAAGTCATTATAAACCATTGGTTATGGTTTTACAAAGCAACATAGCCCCCTCCTCAATGATCATCTCAGCACAGCTAGTATTTGATTCATGAAGCTGTGCCTCAGGTTGCAAGAACAGACATGCTCCTTAATTAATAATAATGAGCACTAGCTCAGGAGCCTCACACATACCAGACCCCAATGGAGCACCAACTGAAGCAGGAATCTCTGTGGGCAACTTTTATTCAGCCAGAAGCAGAAGGATAAAGAGATTAGTAAGAGAGAGGGTTTACAAAAGATGCATTAATCATCTTTGGTGTTCATCCATATTATCACCAGCATTGTCAAAAATAACACCTTTTCGGGTCATAGCAAAGCATTTGGTGCCACAGCCCATGCAATTACCTGAAACTGACTGCATCCATAAGTTTAGCAACTACAACTTGGTAATAAGCTATGAGACAGTAGTGAGCAAGTTCACTGTAGCTGAGAAATAAAATACATGTGTTTTCCTGTGGCAGAATCTTGTGGAAAGAAGGAAAAAGTACTGGTTTATGACACCCAACATCAGCTACATTGCACACACCAGATCACTTGTTAGCAAAATTAAATCCGCCAAAGTACAGTTGGCTGATGCGGGGTCAGAATGTTGTTTGTCTCCAGCCCATCCCCAGAGATACACCAGTAAAAACTCCCAAGTCCGCCACCAAGCCTGACAGTCAGCAGTCTGCCTGGCTCAAACAAAGTGCTGGTGCCCAAATGGGGAAAAGTGGCACCTTTACATCAGGGCACTCATGTTGGTAAGCTCGTCCAGAGTCCATAAGGTCCTGTTTAGCTGGTGGTGAAATAAATACAAATGTTTTCTGGATGACTGACGGTGTTAAACTGAACTGGCTTCCATGGGGCATCTGAAGCACCAGGACAAGAAAATTAAAACTATTTTCTCTTTCAGAGCTGAACAAGCTTTTTTCACTCCCATTATTTACAGAGGAAAAGTAACAGTCATTTAAAAGTGCCAAGAAACCCTCCGTACCTTCCAAACCCCGCATGAGTCACTCCCGCACACAGTAACACACACGGCTCCCCCCTCCCAGGAGCCCTCTGCTCCCAGCCCGGTCCAGCATCCGGTGATTCAGCTGGATTCAGGAACTCCCTGGACCCCCCCTCTCCCTTCTCTTGAGACCCCCGAGACTGGGGGCCCTCGAAATGGCGGCGCGGGCGGACCCCGCCCAGCATCTCCGGCCTGTCCCTGCCCTGTGGTGGAG
>NW_010112242.1:0-9954 GCF_000699245.1 Pterocles gutturalis
AGCAGCCTGCTCTAGTGGTTAGCAGCCCTACACACGGCGGGGGGTTTGAAAGTAGATGATCACTATGGTTCTTTTCAACCCAGGCCATTCTATGATTCTATGATTCTAAATATTCGTATCTCTAAGTGTTGTTTAAGCCAGCAAGCATGTTATTAAGGGTGACACTGTTCTACACATGGCATCATAAATATAAACTGAGACACAATTACTAATAAAACTCATTAGACAGGACAAAACCAAACCAACAACACAAACATGAAACAGATAAATCATGCTCAGACAATAGGGAAAGTGCAGGGGAAATACAAAAGCCCACGACTTGCATGTATCCAAGCATAACCAGAGGGAGCTCCAGTACAAAGTGGCACCCTGTGAGACAGCAATGTGTACAAATCTCCCTCTCCCAGACAAAGAGAAGGAAGAAAAGAGTGGGGAAGGAAAAAGGAAATAAAAGATAAGACAAAATGGTAGGCCTGCTGCTCATTTACTCCCAATTAAGCCAATATTTTGCAGCTGTACTGCTACAAAGTTCAGGCAATTAAAGTCACTACCTAGGTTTTGCCCTCTGTGACAGTGTGACTTCAGGATATGGATTCAGGGAGCAAAAGGATTTGGGTGAGTAGGCTTTGCTTTTGATACATTACCTGACCTGTTAAAAGCAGCAGTGTTTGATTAAGGATCTTTTTAATTGCCATTCATTAGGCTGATGTTTTCCTCGAGCTTCCCCTCTTTTCTGCATTTCATCCTGACAGCCAACTAATTGAATATTGGGGTCAGGCTGGGAAGGGAATTTTATCCACGCTCTTCTGGAGCCTCAGTGAAGAGAACTGGAGGTTGGCATGGCAGAGCCTTGTATCTTCAACTTTAACTGTTTGTTGATTTGGTTTTATAGCTTTTAAATTTATGTTTATTGCTTCTCTAGATGTTCAGGAGTAAAGTCCTCTTGAATCCCTGGTGGCATTTCATTATGGTCATAATTATAAAATGTCTCGTATCTTTGGGGAGTGTGAAAGGATCAATAGAGTACAAGACAGCTGAAGATCAAAAAGCTCTTCTAGGTCACTGTTTATTTCTGTAGCCATCTGTGCCCCCCACCTCCAGATCCCAGCTGCTACTTGTGCTGCCAGAGATATGAGGAGAAAAATTATTAGGGTGCTGTTACTGATGTAGCAGCAGTGCTTGTGATTATCAAAGGGACTGGATACTTAACAGATACCATGATTTGCATTGGTTGCTGAAAAGCAGAGGAACCATTCTCGGGATTTTCTTTGTACAGGAATATTAATATAACAGCACCAACCTTACTGAAGAAGAGATGGCCCATCATAATCCAGATGGTGGGTTCTAGCACAAAAATGCTGCTGTATGCAAAACTTTTGCTTTTCCAAAGGATTTGTACATTGACAAGTATTTAGAGTAGCATAGGAATTAAATTTCGGAATCCTTCTTTGATGGTTATAATTTTGTTCAGTCTGGGAAGCAATTACCTTTAACTCACAGCATTCATATCCAGACATAATCAAGTCAGTTGTATTCAGATCTTGGGTTTTGGTTCAAACTTACATAGCTTCATTAGATCTTGCTTGCAACTCTGCCATGCTTAAAACTAAGTTTTAGCTTCCATTCTCTGCATCCTTTCTGCTTGCACATGATTTTTACTGGATAAGTTTGTTGGCCGTCAAATTTGATAGCCTCTGGATAAGACTGAGGATGATCAGTGGAGCAATATACTGATGTGCAGGCATCCTGCATAGGCTTCTGTCTGAGTTTGGCATCCAGTTCTTCATCTGATGATAGCCTTGAAGGAGTGGTTCCTCCACTGTAATGCAAAGTGAGAGAGGAAGGTCCTAGTGCCTTTACCACTTTGTACAACCGGAATAATGCAGCCTTTCCTGAATTATTCCATCGTCAGTACAACTCCTCCCCCTCCAAAGTTCCAGGGTAATAGCTGACATTTTAAATGCACAGAAGTAAAGCTGTTCAAAAATAGAATTTTCCTCCCATGGGAGATTTCAGCATTTAAAAATTACTTTCTGCTTTAAAATCATAATGTAAATTAAAGCAGAGGGCACTTGGTTCAATTTTGTCTCAAGTTTCAAATTTAAATGTTGAAATGGAAGAAAGTGCATCTGCAATAAAATTTAAATAATTTGGTATTTTAAAGTGAGAAGTTTATTTGGGCAAATATTTCAAAGTCATGGGTAACAATTTTTTTTAGTGTTCTGTGGGGGGAAAAAAAGCTTTTTTCCACTTTGAAATGTTAAATTTCATTCTCTGTTCTAGAAAGCTAAAAAGGTAACTGAAAATGAACATTTTCCTGCTGCCAAATCTTTGAAACTGTGTTTGACACTATTAACATTCTTCAGTCAAATTTTTTGACCAGCTTTATGCTGAAGTCAGGAGTCAAAATTGTGAACCTCCTGACTTGTGTTTAATGAATATTTGGCACATTTTCTTTCATTCCTAAATCAATTCCCATTGATTATCTTGTTGAACTTTTCTGGGAAGGGAATGGCCCCTAAAATACAAAAGTTGTGGTATGTAACTGCAAGTGATACCCACCAAGTCCAAACCTTCTTTTGTTAAAGGGTGAAACTCCACTGAAGTCAATGGAGCTTTAAATATTGGCACGAACAGAAAATTTGTCCCACGGAGTGCAAATGCATTGTCACATCTTGAATGCTCTTCATTCTCATGATAGATATTACTAAAGGAGTTTGTTTTCAAGTACTTATGCATTTATTATTTTCAAACCCCATTTCCTCAGAGAGGTCAAAAGCTCTTCTCATCACCATAGGGAGCCCATGGGAATTTCGGCATTCTGAAGTATGGCAGGTATCCAATTGCATTAAAATGTTAACACCTATTTTGTTTGTTTGTTTTTAAACCATGCTTTGGTTTTGTCATGAATCAAAAGTGGTGGAATCTAATTATTTTTTGATTGGAAAGAATAAACATTCCAGCAGGAAAAATGCTGCATTAAAATCGGATTACTTCCAACTAATCCATAAAAGAAATTCCCCTAGTGAAAAGGTCCTATCCCTGATTGTTTTGTATCACTAGTGTGATGCTGTAATACCATTCTTATACCGTGTTTCTGGCAATTTTGGTGTTATCTATGCAGAAAATAAATTGCAGATCTCCTCTAAAAGCCAGATGTTTTCTCCTGCTTCACTGTACAGCAAAGCTGGAGTTTTCCCTCCTTGCCTATGTCGATATTTTTTTCCTTAAAAGCAGAGAACAAGGCAATTACTTATTATTATTTGCATGTATTACTTTAGAGCCCCAAAGTGCAAACAAGACCTCTCTGTGTGAAGCATTGTGGGACTCCGCAGCTTCTAATAACCCCTACCTGAAGAGCTTTTGGGCTATAGCCCCACTCCTGTAACCAGGAACTAGTTGGTTGGGGTGCGCAGATTACAGACCTGGGGCTTCACGCACAGGGTGAAGAATGGGGAAAGGATGCTTCGCTGTTCTGCCTGCATGAGCAGGGAGTCCCAGGGATTAAATCCCTTGCCTCAGCTCACGCAGGAAATCTGTGACTGACTCTGGCGTGGAAGCCAGATCTCCTGTGTGGCCCCCTTGGCCCCTGACCCATCCATCCTTCCTCCCCGGGGTCAAGCTGGCCTCCAGCGCAGAAACTTCTACCCAAGGAGTTTTCCATTGAGTTCTGCTGCTGATGAGTTTCTTTCTCACCAATAGGTGGAAACTGACAGCCCGGTTTCTCAGGTGACACAAGGAACGGTTCTGCCATCCCAAATGAGGCAGGAAAAACATCACGCAGAACAAGGAATTTTCCATAAGAAACCGTACCATAGCAACTGAAAAAGACGTTGAAGCACATTACACTTTCTCAGCTTGTTGCAACCTGTGCTTTGATGCAACAGGACATCAGAAAAGTGAAGACTTGGGGTTTTTGTTTTTCTTTTCCTCACTGATTTCTTTGGCCAGGAGAGCGATTGCTTTAACTGATGCTGCTTGATCATAATGAATTTATTGCAAAATTGTGTAACCTTTCCATATCCATCTCCAAAGGCTGTGCCAGAGCCTGTGTTCTGGCATGCATTGTCATGCTATATCTGGGGAGGGTGAGGGAACTACATCTGCAAACTTCCATATGAGATCATAAGCTTTTGAAATTGTAGGATAACTAACCAAATGGGATGCAGAAATATTTCTAACAGGCTGGCAGCTGTGCAATATGTGGCATTGAAATAAAGCTGAGTCACTAAGAAGTAGTGATAAATAAGCTAGCAAAAGTTTCTGTCTTTTTTTCTAAGCGTACCCCAAATATGATTGTCTAGTGTAACAGAAAAAATATCACTTTGCAGAAACAAGTGTCTATGACATTGGTTTGGATATGGACAAATTCTTGCTGTATTAGGGATAGCATTTGATGAAAATGTTATATAAAATCTCTAGGGAAAGTCTTTGCAGGGCAGATATTTAGCTTGTTCCTGAGCAGCTGTAACAGGCTGTTCAGGATGAAGAAATATAAATTAACATGACCTAAAATGCTTAGGTGAGGGAACAGGAGAAAATCTGATTAGCACTAGTAATCAACTGAGGTCTGGAGATGCCCTTTCTTTTGAACTGGAGGAGTTTAGTCATCTTCCTTTTCTTTTTTTCAGAGCTCATACTGCACTCTGCCCATATTTAATCTCCCCCATGTGTCCCTTCTCAAGCCCTTCAGCAGTCTTGTGCTGAAGACAATAAAATCCATGGTGTGGATGATCCTCCCCTCCTATGCAGATACGAATTACTGGGTGGAAAGCTGCAGCATATAGCACATTTGCTATATATGTACTGTCTTTTCATTCAAACTCACCACCTCTCCAATTTATGAGGTATTTCTGAGGCAAGATGTACCTCTTTTCTGTGAGACTGCTTGTTTCAGTGACAAACCTGTCACTGATTTGGGAAAGTTGTGTCAGACTCCTGCAGAGCGGGGCTTGAACTGAAAACATTGCACTGGAGCAGGAGTCATCACGGCTGTCCTTAAGTAGGGCTTTCAGCAAGGTCCGTACATGAAAGCACAGTGCTTTTTGTGCAGAAGCAGGGATAATGCAGGTTCTTTAGCCACTTGCTCCTAGATGCTGTAGCTAGCTTTTTACTTGGATAATTATGGGCAGAAAACCCTTTTAAAATAGTCTTGAGAAAAGATTTTTCCCAGTGATGTTCAGATACTTACCTAGAATAGCCTTCACTAGGATGCAGTTTGATGCCTGACTGATACCATATGAAGGAAAATTATTCCAGTAGCTCCTGTTTGGAAATCTTTATTTGTTTACATTTATGAAGGTGTGGAAAGGGAGCTGCAGCAAGTAGTTTTGAAGTGCTGGTTGTGATATGTTAATCCCTGAGGGCCTGTTTATTTTTATGCAGGATGGTACATAAAAGACTGTAAACTAACAACATGCAGACTGGAGTAAGCAAAGAACTAGGGCAGCTAGCTAAGCAGCAGACCTCACATATTCTTTTGTTCATGGCAAGTCTTTTTTTTTTGGTTGTTTTTTTCTTAAATTAAGGGGTGCTGTGGGTTTCTTTCTTAATTGCTTTCTTCAGCAGCTTCTCTTTGTGACTGTTATCTAGAAGGACTCCGCTGAGTTTCCCAGTTTACAATTTGTTAGTGAGAGCAGGGTTAGTTTCATGGCATAAAGATAGCACTGAAGGCAATGCAAAAGAAACAGTGTTGTTGTAAAATCTTTTTTTCTGAATTTTTTTTTCTTTCCAGTTGATTTTGTTTTCGGTTGTGTTGTAATGCACTTAAAGGAGGCAAGAATCTGTAAAAATAAAAGGTCTTCACTGCAGCCAAATCCATATCTGAAGAGTTTTCACTTGAGATTTCGAAACTAAGAATGTGATGACAGTGAGGAATTTGGGCTATTGTTTTCAAAATATACAAATAAGAACTTTGATGAATACAAAGCTTACAATTTGTAGCTTTGTGACACTGTCCAAATAGAAAGTAATTAATATTTAAAAAAAACCACCCACTTTTAAGAAAGAGCTAGGTAAGGTTTTCTGGCCTTACTTTTTATGTTGGGGAAACAATGATAAAGGGATTCACTCAGTAGGAGCCTCATAAGAGTTGTTTGACAAATACCTTTCCATCTCTATATGCGTGTGTCTAGGTTTCATAAGCAAACAATGTTACCTCTCTGTAGTTTCTCTGTGAGGAAAAATGCAAATCTGTAATGGTTATTTTTGCAGTTAGAGCCTGTGATATTCTTGGAAGATGTGGCTGAATTACCATTCTCATATCGAAGAAAATATTAGAACAAGGGAAAAATAAATGTGACAGAAGCAATGGTGAAAGCAACACACAAGCCTATAAGGTAGTTGAGAGTTGTACATGGGAAAACATGGGGAAAAACTACCTAATAGATTTTGAAATTGGTTCATAATAATTAGTTTAGCTTCTGATCCTTCCTCTTCTCCTTAAAATTCTGACCAGAAGGGCAGGCTAGAAACACAGAGTCCTGGAAATTGCTTGAAGACCATTTTGTGGATGCTGGACTACCAAATGGCAAAGTAGCCCTCCAGCTCTGCAACAGGCGTCAGACCAGTCCCTCCTAAAAGCAGGTCTGTACTTGCACTCCTGCTGGTTGTGATCTCACAGGAGGCAGCAGTTAATCAACAGTGCTTTTAAAGTGGTCGGTTAATCTACCCGGGTGACATCTTGTCTGCAGAGCTAACAATAACGCTTTGTGTAGCTCAGTGTTCCAGTTAAGTGCAGATGGCGTGTGTATCGATGGACAACACCCGTTTCCTTAGCTGCAAGTTCCAGTTCTGAGCAACTTGGACAAAAATCCATCTGTTTCACTGGTAACAATAAAAATTATGTTAATTTTTAGTATTCCCTTAACTGATAAGGACGTGGGGTATTCTGCCATTACAGTTCAACAAATGTAGCAGCTATTTGTGTTGGTTACTGCTGCTCAAAATGCTTTCCAAGTACATGAGTGTGTAGGCAGCTGGTATTTATTGCTATGGGAGAGAACTTGAACTTCAGAAGGAACAGGAGAAAAAACCCTACATTTTGCTTATCTTTGTTCTGTGCACACTACGGTTGCTGTAAATATCATGGTGTACAGTAGTTCGAGCAAAACTGTTTTGTTTTTTAAAAGCAACAGTCATACAGACACTAGGTGAGAAGAGAACTTTTCTGGTCCATGCATTTTTGATTTCGTGCAGAGACTGCCAAAATTACATTTGCATTCACTTCACTCTACAACAAGTATTACAGAAGATTGAACTGTAAGTACTTTCCAGATATAAAGAGCGCAGGGGAGAAGGGTGACTGTGATTTATGGTGACATCTATTAAGCTTTTACAGAATATCATACGTGTGTACTAGCTATCACCATAAAATTAACTGGTACTAATTGGTCAGAGCTGACAACTCAGTCTGCTTATGAGTTTAACACTCTTCTTTTGGTCATGTTCATTATACTGGCATCGTATGTCAGATCCTGAATAAAGTTCATTCAGCCATTTCTGCCATTCTTCTTCTTGTTTGCCCTGCTATGTGTGTGTGCTGCCATCAGCAAGTTCACGTCTTGGCAAAGAGTGGGTGTGTGTGCTTTGGGAAATATGTGTCTCGGGTATCTGCCCAATGGCCACTTCTCCAGCAGCAGCGGGGCTGTGGGAGGGCATCCTTCAATTGAATCACGCCTGGTGTTTTCCTGTTTCTTGGAAACTGACTGGAACAAAATGTTCACAGCTCTTTCTTCCTCTCTTTCCTCTTTTTTTCTCCCTCTTTCTGTCTTTCACTTCCTTGCCTCAAAAGGCTGTAACTGGGTTCATTGTTGTGTGATAAATCAGCCAGTAAATGTCTATGCATTTTGCTGCATTTGGGCAGCTCCTGTTCCTTAGTGACAGCTGCTTGGCTCAGCACACTGTAATTATCAACTCGAAACCAAGATGCTTTTAGGTGCTGAAAGCATATTGGCAGAGACTGAACTTGTCCTCAACCTCGTCATGGGCCACAGCTTTAAAGGATCCCATTTAGTGGTTGTTTGGTTGGATTGTCACTGTTGGTACTGGGGCTCTGACTGTTCATTATCACAGTGGACCCTGTGGGAAGCTGTCATTACTCTAAAGGAGTACAGGTCTTTGTTTTTCATTAGCTGCTGACATATCGTATAGTTAACTTTTGATTAATGTATCTATGTTCATTCTCTTTCTCTAAAATAAAATTTTATTGATATGTGGGAGGGTATTTCTACATGTTAGTGAAAATTTACGAAGCCCTTATTCAAACAGATGTCTGAAGGGAACTTTGCTGAGAAACAGACCTGTTGGTTTGTTGTCTGTAGTGGAACTGAGGCACTCTCCTCTCCTACTTTAAGCCTACCTCTGCTTGGCGCACTGACTGAGCGACTGGTGACTAGCTGTCCACAACCACAGGGGCATACAGAGCATGGCATTGCCCTTGGTCCGCCAAGGGGCAAGAGGCCCTGGGTTGTATGCTGTGCAGACTGGTTGCAAGGGGCTTTACAAAGTTGACACTTTTGCTTCCTCACCAAACTTGTTTTAGGAAAGAAGGAAAGCTCCTCCTTATTTGTCTGAAATTTAGAGAGACGTAAGTTCAACTGACAGATAACGTAGTCCAGAGCTCAAAGGAGTGGAAGGAGATTTCTCGTATTCTCTGCTAGATCTATTAGCTAAGATGTGTTAGTTTTCATGTTACATGGAAATAACACACGCATCCAAGAGGGAAGGAAAACACATGACATTTTTTGCAAGAGAAATGATGTGGGAAAGTCCTGCTATTCCCATTGTCAAGCCACAGCTTTGCTTTTCTCACTGTATCCATGGGGCAGGTTGGGTTTACTGTCAGGACAGTTAGAATAGGCACCTATCCTGCTGCTATTAAGAAAGGCTTTGAAGTGTTCTGAAATCCTGCTGGGCTACAGTTCAGTGTAATTTACAGAGCAGTTCCAAGTCGGAGCACCACTGTTTGGTTAGGCAAAGCTCAATGCAAGGGGCGTGACACAGTCTTATTTGCATCCTTCTCTAGGATTTAAGGAGGTTTTCAGACCCTGGAGAATGATGAGAAGTCACCCAGACTGTAGAAGCCTCATGGCCTTTTACACACAGAATAATTTGTATTGTTATCATACAACATACACTTTACAGTCTTAGCCCTTCAGAAGATGCAGGATGGAAGAACCAGGTCAACAGAGGAGGTGATGTGTGGCCTATGATAAGCAGATCTTTTTAAGCTTGAAAAATGAAGCATGTGCTATGTTCATATGGAAACAGGAAGAATTTTTTTCAATGCATGTGCAGCAAGACAGTAAAAATGTCATCTTTTCTTTGCAGTTGTTGAGAATCTGATCCTGAAAAACCCTCAGCATGTTCAGTCTTGTAAACCTTTTATGACTTCATTTGGACGACCTATAAGTGAGAACTTGTAGGGCTTTTGTTTGAAAGCTAGTACAAAGTAAGCATCTTTTGACTGTTTTGTGGCTGCAGCAGAGGTAGCTGGCACAGCCCATCAGTAAAGATGAATTTTCTGGGTGTACCTTGTATGCATATGCTGCTGGTTACAGCTGCCTTTGTTACCTGTAAGCTCTGGGATTTTGAAACTGTAACAGGGGCCAAGGGGGAAATGCCCTGTGGGAACATAAACCTGTATAGATGGCATGCCCTAGCAAAGGGGTGTGTCAGCCTGTCAGTGAAAGAGAAGCAGAGCAACAAATGCCTCACCATGGAAGAACACAAAAATGCTGAAGGACAGCACATCTGTAAAAGGGAATAGCCTCTTTTCCAGGTCTGTTCACTCTTTGTGATGGTTTTGTTTATCTCTCCTATCACAGTGGGTTTTGGGGCAGTATAATGGTTAGTGCTAACCCCTTCTGCATCCCCAGAGGACAGGGAAAACTGTGATTCTTTCCTTCTCAGTGTATAGGAAGGCCCAAGACTTGTTTTCTCTCCTTCCTGCTG
>NW_010112242.1:9985-19871 GCF_000699245.1 Pterocles gutturalis
TTCTCAGTGAATAATACAGGGACCTGATCAAAGGGCAAGGAAGGTTTCTTCTTTTGTTTGTTTGCAGTGCCCAATGTCTTTATGTGTCTTTTGTGGGTCCTCAGAGATAACTAAACTTGTAACTTGTCTCTGTGTTTAAGGTCCGCTTATGGTAAAACCCAGGAAAGGGGGTGGTACACACAGAATCATAAGAGCGAGTAACCACACAGAGGCAAAGCCTTAACTGTGTGAAGTTAAGGAAGCAGGCAGAGACTGAACCTTCCTCTAGGGGAGGAGTTTACCTCAGTTGGCCCAAAGAAAGCAAAACATGGTCATGCGTAAGATTAAGCTTTCCTCATGGAAAGCCATGCAGTTTGCTGCAGCCTTATAGAACTGTAAAAGGTGCTCTGAGCAGGACAAGAATTATTTGAAAAGTGTAAATAATATACTTAAAAGTGATACATAAAAGACTGGGTTCTGTCATGCTCCTGCAATGTTTTCTCTATTGTTCCCTTTACTCTTCATGCACAGTTGGCTGCAACAGGGAGACCTACCCATCTAACATGGCAGATCAGACGCTACGCCATCTTTTAAAAAGATAGTTCAGCAAAAGATAAAGATTAGGTATGTGCTTAACTTTTACATAAGGAGATAGAATTGGGGACTGTGAGCTAAGCATGTGGTTTATTCCTTCACAGGCTTGAAAGCTCCATTTACTCTTAATATTTCCTTTTGAAAGGCCACCAATAAAACTATTCTGTCCCCCCCTTTTGTATCAAGGTACAAAATTGTTTCATTTTCCTTTTAAAAAGGGAAAAGAAAAAGCAAAGCAGAGAAACTTGCATCAAAAGTAGGGTAATCTCCTCTGAATTTCACCTTTATACCGACTTAGGCCAAGCTGGAATATGGCTCGGTCTCTGAATGTATGATGTTTTTTTCAGGTCTTGCTTCTCAGACTGGCATCCTGGGATGCTTTTCAGACTATGCCTGCTTCTGGAAACAGTGATAGAAAAGAGTTAATACTTTGAAGAAAGTATGTTTATTAGCTCTTCTCCCCTGCAAGCCTCTATTATATAAGATACGCTGCACGGTACTTCCTCATCCTTTGCTGAGTGCTTCTGTTTCTCCAGCACGAAGGTCCCTGCAGATCAGTATCATGCTGAGAGAAAGGATTTCCTGGTCTGAGCTAAAAGAAGCGTGGTGTTGGTGAGATCATTGTCTCCAGTTGCCTTCAACATGGAAGATGGACCACAATAAAATAATACTAGCAGAGGTTTTATACAGCAACTCATGCACAATAGCCTTTAACAATCATAAATCTTTTGGAGGAAGTGCATTGAGATTGGCATTTACAAATTAAGTGTATACACATCTGCAAAGGCAATGTTTGTTCAAAATTCCAGCACAGTTTTCTGCTTAAAGCTGATTTACCATGCTACGCTGAAAAGTTGTTAGTAGGCTGGAAGCAGCATAGAAAGAGAAACACAGAGCAATTAATATCTGCTGTTTACTCTGAACGGAGCGACTAATTTAGCTTTCAGTTATTCTTATATATCCCAATTGTTTTAGCATGTAACAGATCAAATCTGTATTTAATACATATTTATAGTTGAAATAAAAAACAGTTTCAGGTTGCTATGGCTTGAGGGCCTTGTGTACCTTAGTTTTTGTATGCAAGGGCAAATTCATGCCTGGAAAAACTGTCAGCTTCATTATTGTTTTCCTGAAGGGTAAATTTAGCTCATAAGGCTCAAGCATTTAAAACAATGATGGCATTGTTATTATAATTTATTATTAAGTAGTTCTTACTTGATTATAAGGATCTAATCAAGTATGGCAATATGCCTATCTGTAGCCAAACTGAGAGGATCTTGGCCAATTAAAACAAATCAATTACTGTAACAAAAGAGTAAGATAAAATGCCTCACCAGAAATAAATATTAACCCCAGAAGACAGCAAACACTTGAGTTTCAGCCCAAGGAGAGCCGTGCCAGCTACAGCAAAATGAGTTTACAGTGGACAACAGCTCTGCAGGCGGCTCGGGGAGGACTGGGCACCCTCCCAGGAGCTGCAGCACTGTGTCAGGAAGGGAAGCCTAATTTTCAGCCATGACAATAGAAACTCTGGGGTTGAAAGTAGAGATACTATGAGGATGTAAGTGGTAAATGAAGCAACTGAAAGGTTAAGCTGTATCAATCACAGATTTATTTGATTTATTATTACATGTAGCTCTTGACAGCTAGGAAATCCCTGGGAATTATGCCATTCCTGTGAATGCTCACAGGTTTGCCTTTTTTTAGATGTCTCCAATTCTTCCAGGGAGACCACTGCCTATTCAACCTCTCTATTGTATCCTCAAGTCCCACTTGGGAACTGATGCCTGTGAAAAATCTGGCAAATCACTGATGGCCACTGATGGATAAGTGTTTCACAGTTGTTGAATTAAATTGTTCTTTTTCAAAGAAACAGAACAAAATCAGAGTGATTCAGAAGCCACACTTGTACAGGTAATGTGACAAGGCCCAAGTGCCTTTCTGACCTGGTTCTTCTGTGGATCCTTCATACTCAGTTTTCTATAGCTTGTACCAGCACCTTTAATTTTTAGCAGAGTACCCGAGGAGTGAGTTTTCTGGGAGCTTATTTTCCTTCTGTTAAAAGGGGTGTGAGTTGAATCTCAGCTGTGGACTATATATATGAAAACATGGTACTTGTTTGTTTGCAGCTGCAACAGCTGGGCATTGGTCTTGCGTGAGAATTTGTTGCTGCTGTATGGTAAAAACTAAACAACAATAGTACTCCACAAAAATGTGTAGAGAATAATAAGTAAAGAATGTTGTATGGGATAAATACATCAAATAGTCAGAAATATACTCTCAGAACTGAGATGGCCTATTTCTGCATCTGGGCAACACTGATAGGTTAAAAAGTTAAAAAAAATTAAAAAGTGGTTGTTGTTGCCTTTATTGCCTTGTTAGAGAGTAGATATCTCAATGTGCCAAAATTTCAACTCTGGCAATAGCATGCAGAATTGTACAGATGCTGCTGCTGCAGAAGCCAATGTCCACTGGGCTAGACTTGCTCTCTGCTGTCTGTAGTGATTTTGTATCCTCCTGCTATGAAATACTCTCTGAAATTCCACCCCTCCTTTTATGTGAATGACAAATGCTGTACAAATTTGGTATACTATCTGAACAATCACTCAGCCATTTACACCTGTTTTTTCTAGCAAGATCTTAGAAATAGTTGAGTCTTGACATTTGGAAGATAAATGGTGGGAGAAGAAATGAAGAAACCTGCAAAATGTCTTTCTGTGGCACATCACGTCACATCACAAGCTGAGTCTTTTCTGCTGCTGCCTTTTTCTTATGCAACTGTAAATATGTTTATAACGTTACCTTGCCTGGTTACCTGGCATCCTGAAAATCCTCATTCTTTTTTCAGAGTCTTGGCACAACATATTGCATCAGGAGGGTTCCACATGTGTACCCCTAGCAAAATTTTGAATGGTATCCTAGAAAACAGACTCAGCGGATGATTTAGTGGGCATGCAACACAACAGGATCTTCTGTTGTTGGTAATTCAGTGAGCAGTGGTGGTGGAGCCTGTCAGCAGTGGCTCTTCCTGTCCATCAGACAGTGAGTCCGTGTTGCAGCTTCTCTGTAACGACAGATCTCTCCTCTGCTCTGCTCTTCTAGTAAGGCATATGGGAGCACATCTGAAACTTACAGCGCTTGTGCTATTGTAATTGGGTGAGGTGTTCAAGGTGAGACACACTCATGTATACCACGTAATTTTCATGCTCTTTAGGTAACCCAGCCTTAAAAGGACTAGTGTAATCTTTGGACGTGTGGAGATACAGGGAGCTGATTTTATGTTTTTATCACAACTTCATGGAGAGTGATACAAGAATGTGGCTTCCAGTTGCGAAAAACAACTGGAAACAACTTATTTTAAAAGGTTGGTGAAAATTTTTCCAGTGAAGAGCCATGAAAATGACTGTCAAACTGGAGAAAATGTTTTCCTGTGAGGAGTTTCCATCTGTTTGCCTTACCAAGAAGGCAAGAAGAGTGTTAATTATGTGTGTTTAATACCAGACCTTAAAAAGGTGCCCAAGCTAGAAGAGAAAGTCCCCTAAAACCCAAGGGAGGGAAATGCAAGCCAGACAAGGTGAAAATGAAGAGACAAAGAAAAAAGGACGGCATTTTTATTAGCAATGGAAATTATTACCCATGAGGGCAAGTGACTCAGACTTTCAAATCAAGAGTGGCACAGATGCTTTCTGGAGGCAAGTCTCCTGCCAAGCACAAGTCATTTAACTCAATACTATGCTCTGGCCTGTGTAGGAGGTCAGCTTAGGTGGTGTAATGGTCACATGTGATGGTAAAATGTTCAGACCCATTGTTTGTGACCAAGTGAAAAACGCTTTCACTTTGTCACGGCATTTCACTTTTTAATTAAGTGCAGAAACTTTTTGATAATTTATACTGCTGAGTGTCCTGCTGTCTGTAGCTGGAATCAGTCGCATCCAACTCAGTGAATTCAATGTGGTAAGGCTATCCCAACTTGCCCCTTATGTCGGTACCCACTCCAGAACATGGTGTGACCCTCTGTTCAGCCTCACCATCAAAGGTAGGTTACCTGGGGAGTACAATCCCGTGCCTGCAGATACTGTTTGCAGGATAAGACTTTGACGCATCATTCCCAGCACGAAGTGCCGTTTGTTAGTGAGTGAAATACCTAGAAGTCCAGCTCTGTTGGTAGAATGTCTCTGAGACCTTGAGATGAGAAGAGAACACTTTTCTCCAGTTGTGCTCCCTGGCAATTCCCTGCAGTCATCGGTGGGAGCCCCATGCTTCTATGGGTCTGGCTGAGTGGTTATTATTTAACACCACAGCCTCTTTTTGGCATTTACTTTTGTTTAGTGTGCTCAATCTCACTTTGTATTTTGTTTCATTTTTCTCGTTTTAACTCAACTTACCTTTTAGCTTAATGTAACATTTTTTACAGTAACCAGACAACATCTTTTAAACCAGGGATGATGTGCTTTTAGAAGCACAAATGGCAGCTCAAAGGCAGTCACTACTTAGAGTCAAAAGGAGGAAAATGCATAGATACCCTTTGAATGTTTGTGTATCTTTGCATGTGAAACAATGTTATGACCACTTCTTTGGTAATTCAGTTATGCCACCTCTTTGGCCAAATTCTGCTTTGTTTCTTCAATGTAAATCCAGGATAATCTCCTGGACTTCAACAGAGATAATTTGCTTTATCCTTACAGTAACTGAAAGCAGATTTTGACCTGAATTTTTCAGTGTATCCCCTGCTGAAGTCTCTTCCCACTGAGGGCAATATCATTATAGCTGGGGCCCTGAGTGTGCTAAATGGATTTTTTCCTTAGCTCATATTTCTGTCACATCGCATGTGTTTGATTTACTTACATTGTTCTTATGTTTAATCTCTGCCCATTTAGTCACATTTACTGTCCCTTTTTTATTTGTTTAGTAACTCAGTGCAGCTCAGAAAGGTAGCAGGGATGGATAGAGCATGGCAACTTGCAAGTATATTCTGTGCAGCTCTGCTGCGGCTTGTTGCATTTCAGTTTTAACAGTTTGTTTTATGGGATGGGTTGTTTATTCAAATGCTTGGTTTATGTAAGAGCATTTAGCAGCAGGTGTAAGTGTACTACAGAGAAATAGCTGATATGTTTCTTATTTGTTTTTACTCCATTATTTGTGAAGGTCCTCCAGAAACTTCACAAAAAACGTTCACGCTGCTAAGGCCAACAGTGGGGGTGTGCTGGGTTTGAAATGGAGAGGACCCACCCAAAATTCGGACGGTTGACTGTGTTCATCACCAGGTCTTTGGCAGCTGTGGAGAAAACAAAGTGGAAAGCTGCCTCTGCTGGAGTTTTGCTGCTGTCGCCAGTAGAACAGGATCTTAGCCCTACTCCCTGTCTGTGGGCTTTGTGGGCATTTTAAGATGGTGACAACAGTAGCGTGGAGCTGAACTTCTCTCTCTAGGAGAGGAAGAGAGGCATCCTCTTGGTGATACTGGTTAAGCAGAGGGAAGCAGAAGATTTCTCTAAGAGGCAGGGTTTGGCAGGGGACAGGGGGAGTACTCATATGTTAGTAAGCATTTTTTAAAGCACAGGTCATGAAGTGTGCCATGCTCCTGTGCTCAGGCAGCACACCGGGGCAGCAGTCCTCCCCACCTGTCTGCCTGGTCACTGGTATTGGCAGAGGCAAAGGATGCCAGTTAACTCGTGTCCGTGGAAGAGGTCTGTTTTGGTTCAGGCTTGTCTTGTGCTGACTGCATTTTATGCTTTACTTGAAAAGCCAGTGCTGAGGAGGAAAGGAAAATAAGAAGCAAATTCCTTCCGACTGCAGGGGAGCTGCTCAGGTAGCTGGTCAAACAAACCGTACCCATATAAATGCATCACCATGATGCTAGACCACAGTTTGATGAGAGTGAAAAACTGGTACGTTGCAGTCTCATGTCATGTGTACTTGGCTATTCATGAGACGTGTGGCCTCTGCCAGGAGGCCTGGTGTCAGAGAAGGGGGTGGGCAATGTCCCCTCTGCAGCTGGCAGCTGTAGGGACAGGAGCAAGCCTTGGTGGGTTTCGTGTGGCATGGGGAGAAGCTGGCTTTCCTTACTCTGCTCCCAGGGCACGGTGGGCCCACTTGCATGCTGGCCTGGGGGTTTCTGGCAAATGCCAGCTGGGTTTGGTGGAGGTCAGCTCCTCAGGTGTGCTGCTGCCCTGGCAGATTATGATGGATATGATAGAGGCACCTGGGGACATCTCTCTCATGCCTTACTGCAGCATGGGGCTCCCACACATGCACACATGTGGATACAAAGTGCATTTATATGCAGTGCACTTAGGTTACATTGCTGTAGGCTCACATGTATTTTTCTCTTTAGACTGGGCCCTCTCTCCAAATGTTGGTGACAGCAACGGGGAGAGGCTGTACCATTTCTCCCCACTGCTGTTACACGCAGCACTCTGTTTTCCACCTTTTAGTAATGGAGGCAAAGTAGTTTCTGCATAGGTGTTCACCCAGTTTGGAACAGGCATGTAGCTAAGCACGGAGGCAGAGGTTGGTCTGCATGTGAATATAGCCTAAATTATTGGCAGGGTTCAGTCCTGCTCCCTGCAGTTAAGCAATGCAGGCGAGACTCATGCCTTTGCAGAAGCCAGCCTGATGCCTGTGCACCGCTATTTACTTCACTGTGCTTAAGTGTTTTAAGTTGCAAATAGGCTTTGTCCAGGCAGGGTTAAATTCCATTGTCTGCAAAAGCAGCTAAATGCACTGAGGTTAAATTAATCAGTAGATGCTGACTGTTTTGTACAATTTCAGCAACACAAGCTGTCTGTCAACCCTGGTGGTTGGCCAATTAAACTGCCCTTACAGCTGCTTTGTGTAGCTTGAACATTGCAAATTTATAATGTATTCTGCAAAATTTGTTACAGTCTTTTAAATATTTAAACTTTTAATGGAAGCTTTTGGTGAAAGGAAAATGTAAAATAAGTTGAACAAAAATGCTCAAGGACTTCAATGTCTGAATCGATTCATTCCGGGCAACAACTCAATTAAGGCTCTGTCCACTATCCTGTCTAAAACCTGACAGCTTTTATTTCTTTTACTTCAGAGCTATATTGTAAATCATGTTTGCGAGAACAGAATTTCTATCTTATTGTAACTACAGTACAGTACAGCACAGAGAGGGAAAGCAGTTGAACAAGTGATAAGAAAACCAAAAAGTAAGTTGGATTTAGTTGAAAGAGGTAGCATTTTGTTTTCTTGGATTAAGTTAATTTTAAAACTTTTTGGCTTTTGACAAGAGAGTTTAGCTGCTGTTTGAGGTAGAAAAATAGAAGTGATGTGAGAAAAGTTTGGTTTGCTTTCTGATTCTTTGTCTTCACGTTTTTAAAAAAAGCAGTATTGGCTGTTATGTATACTCTGCAGCAGTGATCCTAACATGATGATTAATGACCTTTTCCCAGATGATTCTTAATTCTGTGTCTTCTTATGCAGCAAAGGTGCTACCCTCCAAATATAAATATATTAACTCAGTGTTTTTGGGCAAAGCACTAATGAGTGACACATGGGCACTTAATTCCTTCCACAACATGCACCTCACTCAACAGGAAAGCCTGTCTTTGTGTGGCTGTAAGCATGGACTCCCATCCTGGCCTTGCAGCTCACTTTTGACATGTGTTTTGTCTTCTCTTCACAGTTGTGCAGCACATCAAGCGCCACAATATCGTTCTCAAAAGAGAACTGGGAGAAGGAGCCTTTGGGAAAGTCTTTCTGGCAGAATGCTATAACCTCTGTCCTGAGCAGGACAAGATCTTGGTGGCAGTGAAGGTAAAAGAGTCTAGGGTTTCCATTATTAATACATGGTTGCAACTAATGCTATTTTATTTGTAAATGATTGTGTTTTCCTATTCCATACCCCAGTGTAACTGCTCTGATATATGTGGAAGGGTTCACTAGGCTAATGGAGTGTTAAGAGAATGCATTATTTGATCTTGCTGTGGATTATAAAATCAGAGCTTAATTTCGTAAGGAAAAGGGGGCAAGCAGGCTGTGTCACAAAGAAGCAAAATCTTTTATGATCTATCTAAAATATATTTAGTGGAAAACAATGACTAGGTCATTGAAATACATATGACATATATGTGTGTCTAAAATAAAAATCTATTACTAATTAAGTGAATAGGTTATGTGTGTAATTGCTAGTCAAAGAAGGCCTTTTTCAGGATTGTGCCATTCTTTTAGTTAGCCTCTGAAATTGTCTATGGGTAATTGTCATTAATGTAACTGCTAGGAGTGTTACAACGAACTTGTGGATAATATGTTGTTAAACACTGGCTGTATGGAAATCCAGAAGTCATGATATGTCAGACCTGGAGGAATGATTCTTGGTTATGCAGCTGTAGTCAACTCTCCCAAAAGACAGTCCAGAGGAGGAGGAAACTACCTGAAAACATTGATAACCTTGGAGTTTCAAGTATACAGAATAGTTCTCACATTTCGGGGAGGGGGGGCAGTGGGGAGGAGGAAGGAAGGCATTTCCTTGGTTCTCCTAAAGGGCACAAACTGCATGGTACACTGAGAATCTACCAAGGAGTAAGATTTCCAGCATGATCTCAGAGCTTGGACACCAAACCTGCTTCGCCATACCAAGCCTTTTCGTATTTCCTACCTCAAAATGGAAAGTGCATGTATGCTAGAAAACAATATCAGTGAAACTACACTCTAAGAGCTTGCAAAGTCTCCCTGGTAACAATCTCTTATCTCCATCTGTGTTTTGCCAAAAGCTGAACAAGGTGTTCAGCATTTGAAGTATCTCATTAAATGCCGGAGGAATACACATTTAGAATTTGGGATGTGCCTGGGGATCAGAAAATAATTTTATCTGACCAGTCACAATTAGGCAACCATGTATACATTTTTGGATCAAACCATACAGTAAAAGAAGTTGAGTAGATCAGCGTTTTGAATTTGAAAACAAGAAATAGAATTTTGGATCTGGCAGTGAGAGAACATGAAAGGAGGATGGACTTGTAGAGTGCTTTCTTGCACCATCAAAAAGAAAAGGTTTTAGGTGTTTGACAAGGCTACAGAATTTTTGATACTTGGAAGTTGTTGAGCCACATTGACTGGTAAGAAAAAAATAAGCCCTGAAGGGATTATAGCGGTTTTGAACCCAGGTAGCAGCAAACACCACACAGCCACTTGCTCGCTCCCCCCTCCTCCTAGGGATGAGGGAGAGAATTAAAGGAATAAAGGGAAAAGAGACTCATGGGTTGAGATAAGAACAATTTAATAACTAAACTACAATAAAACTAATAATAATAATAACAATTATAATAGTAATATACACAAATATAGAAAT
>NW_010112243.1:0-5993 GCF_000699245.1 Pterocles gutturalis
CCGAGCCAAGGGCTAACCCACCACAGAAAGTAAAGAAGTTCATTAAAGACACACCTGAAGGGAATAAATCTCAACTGCTGTTGAGGCTTGTATTTGGTAAGACAGTCTAGAAATTCTACTGAAACACATTCTTAACAAATAATTTTTTAATTCCTATAGTAGAAGTTCTGTTTGTCAGAGACAAAGCAGATTACAGCTGCTTGGGACTGCTTCTACTTAGTAGCCGGGATAGCTGAGTCATACTTTTACCGAGTTACCCTCTGGTCTGCAAAAGATGTTTCTGAGCTGGAGTGCCATCCAGCAGGGATTTGGTATGTGGGCTATCCTGTCCTTTGGGCTGTGCTAGAATAACAATCTTGCTCTTTCTTAGGTAGAAAGAACATTCTGTACATCTGGAAACTGTAACTTTAGAGAATTGCTGCAATCCTGTTAATGGAGATGTCTGACATTAGAAGATTGTTCCTATATCTCCATCGAGAGTTTTTGTAAGACTGAGGCAAGGGAAGTAAACAAAACAAAATACAGAAATTTAAGGCTAGTAACATTTAAGTAAATGAATCAAGCTATGAGGATATTGCTGTAGAAAGTGCCAGCTCTTGACATTGCAGCATGGCCAGACTTTGTCACTGATCTGCAGAACAGCCTTCCTGATATATTTCTGGTGCCTGTATTGTGGAAATGCTAGTAAGCTCATTTGAAATGTTTTTCTTTTGCTGTGGTGAAGTATCTGGTTACTCTTGGATCACAGGTAAAATGCCCCCCCTCTGTTTCTAGTGCTTGTGATTGATTGTGTCTGCGGTGGGTTAGCCCTGGGCAGCATCTAAACTCCCACCCAGCTGTTTGTCACTCTCCCCTCCTTAGCCAGCTAAGGGGGGAGAAAACAGGAGGAAAAAGGGTGAGAAAGCTCATGGGCCAAGGTAAACACAAAGAGATATTACCATCACAGGCAGACTTGACCTGGGGAAAATTAATTTATTGCAAAATTAAAGTAAATATTTAATACTGATTTGTGGAGGGGGAAACAAAAATACATTAAAACAATACCTTTTCTCCCCCCCTTCCCAGGTTCAGCCTCACTCCTTCACTCCAGACTCCTCTACTCCTCCACCAAGTGGTGCAGGAGGGTGAGGAGTGGTTACCATCAGAAAAGAGTGATTCCTCTCTGGCACTCCTTCCTCCTCGCATTTTTCCTCTGCTCTGGCTTGGGCTCTCCAGGGATTGCAGTTCTGCCATGGAGCACCTCCTCCTTCTCCTTCTCTTCTAGCCTTAGTGTTCCCCCTGCTGTTTCTCACTCTTTTGTTCCCCCCTCCACTGCCTGTGTGGTGTTTTCTGCCCTTCTAAAACTAGTTTTTACAGGGATGCCACCAGCTTGTCTGATGGGCTCATCTGTGTCCAATGGTGGGTCTGTTGGACCCTGGTCTTTTCCCAGTGGGAAATCTTGCACAAATTCCTAGCTATGCCTGAAATTTACTTTGTGAAGTAGACCTTGTGAAAGTGGTTTGAAACTTGAAACATTGTATTTTGCACTATGAAACAGTCATGGGAGAAATATAATATGGCTTGACTGTACTGAAAAGACCACTCTCTGTCTTTAAGTTCTCCAGGACCCAAGGATGGTTGTAGAAACCCTACATTCCTTATCACAGGAGGTTAAAATTCAGTCATTCATCTTCATGAATGAGAGTTTCAGTCCAAAATTATAGTTGATGTTCACAATATAACTTATCTTCACTGAGTCTCAGGGTACTACTGCCTTTGATTTAAACAGCAATGAACTACAAATACTGTAAGTAAATCTCAAAGTTTAGAGGTAATTTCTGACAGTCAGTAAGATACATTTCTCTGGTCAGTTTATGTATGTTTTTCATACTATTAAATTATTCTAACTGCTTGAGTGATGTTAAGCATGGCCAAGTTAAAGAAAAGTTACTTCTAACAAGATATTACAATGGAGTCCAGTAGCTAACTATGTTTTCCTTTGGCAAGAAGAATACTGTTTATATCACCTAAATAGTTTTTTAGACCACCTTGTTTTGGTTTGTCCCTGTAGATGCATAGTACTCATCGTGTTTTATCCAAGGATAACCTCTTTCATGTTTTCATCTCAAAGCCCTAGCCCCCTTGATAATGTTTGCTAGTATTATTAAAATGCGAAAGCAAAATTGCTGCTCTTCAGAGTACACCAGCAGATAAAGGCCAGACTGTTGATCAGCCTGATGCAGAGACATGCTCTGCCCTGGTGAGACCGCATCTGGAATATTGTGTCCAGTTCTGGGCCCCTCAGTTCAAGAGGGACAGGGAACTGCTGGAGAGAGTCCAGCGCAGCGCCACAAAGATGATGAAGGGAATGGAGCATCTCCCTTATGAGGAAAGGCTGAGGGAGCTGGGTCTCTTTAGTGTGGAAAGAGGAGACTGAGGGGTGACCTAATTAATGTTTATAAATACGTGAAGGGTGAGTGTCAGGAGGATGGAGCCAAGCTCTTCTCTGTGACATCCAGTGATAGGACAAGGGGCAATGGGTTCAAGCTGGAACATAGGAGGTTCCACTTGAATATGAGGAAAAACTTCTTTATAGTGAGGGTGACAGAGCACTGGAACAGGCTGCCCAGAGAGGTTGTGGAGTCTCTTTCTCTGGAGACATTCAAAGCCCGCCTGGATGCGTTCCTGTGTGATCTGATCTAGGTGTCCTGCTCCGGCAGGGGGATTGGACTAGATGATCTTTCGAGGTCCCTTCCAATCTCTAACATTCTGTGATTCTGTGGTTCTGTGATTCTGTGACAGCAGAATATTTATTTACCATTTATAATTCCTAAGCTGCCCCAAAAACTGTAATTTGTTTTTATCAGTGATTCAAGCCGACATTTGCATTGCATTACATTAAGCAGTGTTATGGTCTGAAGGAATGCTAAGCTATGTAGGTGGCCCAGACAATTTAAAACAGGAGCTCCAAATGAAAGACATGGCTAAGAAAAGGCATTGGAGGTTTAGTACAACTGCTGCAGGAGGGCTGAATGGAGTTTGGTCTATAAAGACTGAAATACAGCATTTCAGAAAGATAAGTGGTCTCATCAACTTAACCAGGGCCCAGAGCTTACTTCCTGAGGTGCTTAAGTTGATGAAATCCACTTGAGAGCTTTTTGAATGCATGCAAAATGGCTATTTCCTAACCCGCCCTGTATTTGCACTTGTAAAAAATGTTTTCAAATGAACCAACACCCTTTTTTCATAGTTCACTATGCCTCTTCTCAGCCATAAAACTGATGGCAATCAACAATACTACACAATGAGCTCCTAGCTGACCTCTAACCAGACTTCCATATTCTGATTTCCACTAGTCTCAACAACCTAGTGGAAGGGGAAAATCCAATTTTTTTCCTAAAATGCCTTGTTCTTTTCTTTCTAGGTAACTGGCTGGCCTTATAATGGGCAGGTCTCATTTTTTTGTTTGCCCCAGTGCTTACTCTTGGAAAGATACTTAAGAGGCTCTGGCATGAGTTATGGGGACTCCAGTGTAATGCTGTGCAGCAGTTCATGTTACTCAATGGTAGAAATATGCTTAGATGCTCAGAAATGTGTGGAAGTTTGGTGAGTTGTCCTAGGAAACAAAGGTCCAGCTTAGCTCAATAGACAAATATTCAGCAACAGTTTAAAGATGGACTAAATGTGGCCATTCAGAGGTCTGTGTTTAGGATTACATCAGATGAGCAAGATGAAGAACTAGACATACACGTATCAAAACTCTTGTGACAAACTGAGGAACAAACTAATAGGATTTCTACCTCTTGTAGACCTTTACTGGGTGATGATGCTACAGGGATGGGTGAACCGAAGACAGTGAGTTTTGCCTTTCTAGCTGCAACTCTTACCATCTCTGATCATCACAACACCAGTAAACCTTCATTAACCTCATTCTGAAGGAAGTTCTGACCAAAAGAAGTCAAAGAGAGGTATTTCCACAGCTGAACTTAACAACACTAGATTTGAATGTGTAATATGGATTCCTTCTTTTCTTTTCCTCTCTTGTGTCTCCTTTTCCTTCCCCAGAGACATTTATTTTCTATTTCTGTCTCCATTTGCATTCTGCTGCCTATTTGACTGGCTGACTAAGATGGACTATTTTTTTTTAAAAAAATGCTTTACTCTTCTGATTAGTAAGGTGGCAAAAAGAACTGTCTCAAATATCCTCACACTGGTGCAAATTTGCCAGGTCTTGGCAAAGCTGATAGGATCAGGGACGAGACATTGTAAAGATTAAGACTCCTGCAGCAGGATTCACACAGACATTTAGTGCTGAAATCCAAAATTGTGACCTCAAATTGTATCTCCTTAGTCTTGAAGCTGTCTGAAATCACCAAGACTTAATTTCTGTCAGTACAAAATCAATTCTTAGACTGGTGATATATGTGTGTAGCTCCACAAATCTTGTTCCCAGATACATTTTCAAAAACCAGAATGTCAGAAGACCACAGTATTTCAGCACAATAGAAAGGTTTCTTTTCTGTTTTTAACCTCTGATTCTATTGCTCTGACCTGTTTATGAAATGCCATAAGATAATACTGGCCACTCCTATGTAAGAATGACATGTCAGGGGAGTCTTGATGATACTGCACACTTCTAAAACTACATTTCCTTTTCAGGACATTTAATTTATGTTGATGTGAGAGTCTTAGGGATTAAAGAGAGAAATAATAGAGGAAGGACGCTGAAAAATAGTGATGGAAGTGTTCTCTTGAGCCCATTTTAAATGCCTTGACCCAGGTCAGCATAATGGGCTTGAAACCCGGTCTGTTTGTTCTTGATTTTTTTTGCTTTTTACTTTTCTTTGTCACTCCCCATAGTACCTACTCTCTTTCTGACTTGGGACTGCAAAGCAGATGTTCCAACTGCAGCTGCAATAACTGAGCTTTTATTTGGGATATAGCTACCTGAAACTTACTGGTATGGTGAGGCTCAGTCAGACAGTTTAGAAGAGAGTGCTTCTGACTGAGATAAGAAGAGCTGTATTTAGCTCCCCTCAGCTGTGAATTCCCTTTTCCTGTCACAAGTTTAGGAAGGCAAAACTATTCTCTCTCTCTCTGATTATGCAGAAGCATGTTTGCTGCATCTGAGCATCAAAGACCAATTGCTTCCACACAGGCTCATTTTTAAGTGTCTGTGTACCCAAATCAGATAAAGACAACTCATAGAAAAAAGAGAACAGACACCATTTAAATGCATATTTCTGTATGCCTGCTTGTTTTCAACGATTAAAAATAGTGATTAGAAGATGACAACTGCTTGAATGACAGTGGTATTGGTAAATAACACTCCCAGTGATCTTTTGGCAGTAAAATTCCTCTCATGCCAATTAGGTACTGTGAAAAAAATGAAAAAGAAGAATGTTTAGCAGCATGACACAAGTAAAAAGAACGCCTTCTTAGCACTGTTAGCTCAAACTAAAACTTGATTGAGAGAAAAAAGTATGTTTATTTGACAAATGACGGTAGAAAAGAATTATCACTAAAGACGAGACTGCAGTCAAAACTTGGACCATGATTTCAAATTTTCTGGCAAATTATTGCCAGCAGTTCATTGTAGGAATAGACAATGGTGAAATGCTAATGAAAATTTTTAAAACACCTTATTAACTAAAAAATTTGGAAAAGCAGTGGAGAAAAGATGTAAATCCTGTATTAAAGATCACATTAAAGGAAACAGATTAATGTGGGGTTTTTTTTAAAGACTTGTGTTTCCTGCAAGGAAACTCATTCTTTGTGCAAATTGTGTGTCATAAGTGAAAGTTTATTTTCACCAACAGAAAAAAAAAATCAATTTTTATTCTCCTGTGTAATCTTATGTGAAATTCAGATGCTTAGCAGGATGATCAGGAGAAACAGAGTAGCACAGATTAATACCTGTCATTCTGTGTGTTCCATAAACAGTGGTTACTAGGCAGCTGAGTGAGCAGTAGAGTAAAACCACTTTCATCATAGAATCATAGAATGACCCGGGT
>NW_010112244.1:0-8197 GCF_000699245.1 Pterocles gutturalis
TCTATGATTCTATGATTCTATGATTTCAAATAGTTTCAAAGAGTGCATACAGTTACAAAAGTTAGAATTCCACTTATCTATGAGTGAACTGCCTAGTGTGTTGGCCATTATGATCCTGGTAGTCAAGTTGGCCATGTCACAGAAGTCCCTCTGGTGAGATAGCAAAGTTGCTATGCAGTGACTTTAAAGTGACAAAACCTGTCCCCGTTGAAGTCAATGGCGGTTTTGCTGTTGTCTCCGATGGCTGCAAAATTTGTAAGAATTGTTTCAATATGTCATAAAACCTTCTTTCTCAGAGTGTTCAAATGGTTCTCTTCTCCAGTAGTGCTGTGGCCCTCTGAACATTGGGATGAAAGGGATTCACATAGGGGCCAAGTTGAGCAGCTCATTGAAATCTCCCTTTCTGGACCATAGAAATGGACAGGCATTTCTGAGAAAACAAATAGGAAGATGCATCATGTTATCTGGTATATTTTATAATTTCAGATTAAGAATTTAAGAATTTACCCCAAAATATGCCAATTCTTTTAGCTAAGTGACATTTCACCTCATTGGTTTAGAAATAATACAGCCACATTGTATTATCTTGCATGATTCTGTGGGACAAAACCCTTTAAAATCTTGTAGAATGATCTAAATACCTCTTTTTTAGTTGCTGGTATTATTTTAAATGCCAGAACAGTCACAAAAGAATTTTAATTTTATTAAGGAAATATATTTTTAAAAAGATTAAAGTTTTGCTTCTGATTGTTAAAGCGGTATTAAAACGAGGTGGAAATGTGTTTGTAGTTAACTCCCAGAGGACTCGGTGTCAGAAAAAATGTCACTCTGTATTTTCCTTTTTAGGAAGGTGGCCTCTGCCAGATGTAAGCTCAGAAATGGCAATCGTCATTCACGTAAATGACTAGCAGGTTTATCATGGCAGTCTCTGGGGCTGTCTTGAATTTTGGCAAGAGGCAAAGAGCAGGCCCATAAGAAAAAAGTAGGCCTCATGGGAACAGTAAAAATATGTTGGTATTGTTTAATTCTTTCATAACATACTAAATTAATTTATTTGTTTTTGAGTCTTTTAAAGTATAATGCCATCAGGGAATGTGTTTTTCATATAGTTCTTTTACAAAGATATTAAAGTTTTAGGGAGAGTTGTCTGTGAGTAAACACCCCTGGTCATCCCCATTGGGTGACTGGAGACAGAAGGCTTGATTTTTTACTACTTTACATTCCGTGTAGTAATTGGCATCAGTGCAAAGTGATCTTATCTGTATTTTTTGCAATCTTTTTGCACATATGTAGACAATTGTAGAACATGCAAGATTGTTGAGTATCAGATTCACATTGTTCATAAATTCTTTCAAAGCACCCTGCCATAATGCTTGTTGTTTTGTAGATGCTTTTGACAACTTTTCATGTTTGTCTGGTAACTTATAGTTCAACTGTGTTTCTTCCAAACTAGTCAAACCACTGCGTGATATGCTCTGGACTAGGCCGTTAATTCTGAGAGGTGAATGAAACTTACTCTTCAGTTAACTCATTGTTCAGTGGATTATCTGAGTAGGAGAACGCTATTATTTCAGTAAATTGAAGTAAATTGAAGGGAAACATAGTCTCTGTTCAATATACAACAGGTAAAAAAGAATCTCTCATTGTTCCGTTAATCATTCACAAGGTAATAGCTTCAAAATACCAACACTCCAAGAAAAACTAGCTTTACAGCTTCTTGGAAAGACACCAATACCAGAACTTGGTATACTGTAATTGCTTCTCTTCTGTTTGTATGAAGTACTTTTTGATCTCTGAAGCTGTACATGTTAAAGATGAGCCCCCTCCCCCCCCCCCCCACCCGCCTCGATTTTTACCAGATGATTCACCGTCTTTGTCCAATACTGTAAGTGGCTTTTGTTCTCTACCATACATCCTGGCAGGTATTTTGAAGAGAGAAAAAGAACAGAAGCCATTGAAAGTTTCTGTAACTGTCAGGTTTCTCCAGATACTATCCAGCTGTCCACTTATCTTCTGTAATACATTTCTGTGACTCATCATACATATCTAGACAGAGAAAGCCAGGGTATCAATCATTTTTATGAATACAGCAAAGATCAGAGCTAACCTACAGGTCAGAAACACTTCATTTATTTGGAAACATAGAAAGAATTTGATGCTTGGACACGGCTTGGCAGGTTTCCCTTAGAATCATTGGAGCTCTGCCAATTTATGCCATGCTTCTCATTTGCAAAATCTCCTCTACTGAGTCCACTGACTATTCTTTTTGGCAGACTTCATCTCTTTGATTTCCTCTTGATATTGTCATGAAATGAAAGTAGGAATAGTGAGAAAAATAGGAGTTATATCCTTTACAATGAAGGCAAAATAGTCTTATAAACTAACAGACTAAAATTAGAAAGACCTATTCCTTATGCACTGTCAAACTTCTGATTTTTTTCAGGACAATTAATATACCTATTTTCCTCTACCAGATAACAAACATGTTAGTCTGCATCTAATAATTCCTGAGTGGTATTAGCCTCCAGCACAAGTCCACTATGGCTAAACTTGCACTTTTTAACTTCTCACCCAAATCTTTCCCAATATCTTCCTTGCTTGGTCATCATCTTGGCGACTGTTCAGGTCTTTGACCTGGAAAGTTGTATTAAACAGAAACTTTCTTCTAAGTCACCACTTTTAGATCTTGATGTCTTTTTAATAGAACTTCTCAAGGATAAGCCATTCTCATCTATCCACATTCACCCAGATCGTCCACTGCTCCCTACTTGTCTGTCCTACCAAATGCAAACTACTTTTCTTTGGTTTTGTGGCCTTTCATATCTACAGCCTCTATCTCACTGTTCAGATGCCATCTCCAAGATGGTCTTCTGCTTGTTTACTGAGGTCAACCTTAATTTCTTGTGTTTGATTTCATGCCGTTACCTTTGTGCTTTCCTTTCTGCTGCTCCTAGTGCTTGAAAAGAATTTCATGTAACCAGCACTAAAAAATCTGTAGTCTTACTCTAGACTCTAAAACTTCTCTTTTTTTTGGTGATGGCTAAAAGAAACCTTGGCAAAAACTAGGTCACTAGTGGTAGATCACTACAGGTGGGACTACCTGGTGGTGTGTTGTTGCCTTTGGTATTTGTTTCTCACCCTTTCTATGCCTGTAATGTAATTTTGTTGGGGCAGAGTGACATGTATTTTGCTTATGTTGTCACAGCACACAGCACAAAGGGATCTTCATCCCTAACTAGTGTTTCTAAATGTGAAGCAAGGTTAGATAGGCCATGGCATGTTAGGAAATGTCAGAGTGCCAATCCTCACTGATGGTGAGCATGTATCCTGCAGAAGCCATTAGCCTAGGGAAAACTCTAGTAATCTTCTGCTGCCTGAAATTCTGTTGGAGAAGCAATACATATGTCACTAAGCACTTATGTGGGATATCTAAGGTTTTAGGTTATACATAAAAAATGTATAATAGGACTGCGGAAGCACGCTGGCAAAATCTCTGACAATTGAGTTGAGGGTGCTGAGACACATCTACCTGAAACTGCAGAACATCTGGGAGAGAGATGTAGTGGGACTACTCACAGCTGCAGCAGGAGCTGCTGGAGAAATTCTGCAAAAAATTTAGTTAAATAATCAAAATATAAGAAAAACAGTGTACAATTAGGATTAATAATCCTTAGCATGATTAGGGAGCACTAGTATTCAGCTGATGAACAATGTGTGCCATAAAAAGAACACAGGTAAGCTGCAAGATCAGGCTACACCTCAGTGAACCTAGAAAAATGTCCCAGTCTTAGAGACATGAGATGACAATTCACTCAGTGTTTTCTCATTCCTTGCTGCAGAACAAAACTTCAGGACTTTATAAGAAGAACGTTACCTGCAGATGAACTTTGTGTTTTCATAAAAAAATAGATGCTTCCATGCCCAGGTTTGGTGGTTTTGCACCAGCCCAGAGTGCTCACCTGGGCATGAAACCTCTCTAGTGTTAAGAGAAAACTGACTCAGGACCCTAAAATGCAAAGGCAGTTCCACAGAAATGTGGAGGTGAGTTGCTGAAAACAAAAGGGATGGCCAAAAGATGCTGACATGAAGAAACAAAAGGCAGAAAATACAAGCTAGAAAAGCTGATAGGTTAAGAGGTTGGTTTCCTATAGAGAGGGAGAAAAACAGGAACTTGAATATAGATGGCTAGATGTTACAGAAGGCAGGACTGGGTGACGATGAGAGAGAGAAATGGGGAGAGTAGGAGAGTATGGTTCTTACTTTTCTGAAATGTCTTTTTATACTCTTTCAATGCTGTGTAATGAACTTATGTCTTGGCTAAACTGCTGCAAGTCAATCTGTTTCCCTTCACTTTCCCCTCATTTTTAGGGGAAAATTCATAAGAATGCCGCTGCACTGTTTCCACGTACAGTCATAAAATGCATAGTCAAGCTCTCAAGCAGTAGCATACTTGAGATCGTAACAACATGTATATCTCTTCAGGAACATGAATCTTAAGTTCACTGTCTGTATTTTGCTGTGGTCAGGAAAAAGCAATAGCTGAAAGGGGAATTTGTTTTTCCAAACTGTGGAACAAAGAGTGTAATGTTGGAGAATAAGACAGATTGCTTATATTCAAGAAACTTTACAAATATTTTAAAATACAAAAGAAAAACACCCTTTCCTTAGGACTCGCAAAGCCTTTGCATCTTTTCTTGTTTGTGACAGACTTGTAAAACTTAAGCTCCTTTAATTTAAAGCTTCTTTTATTTATTTTCACTCAATTTTATTAGAGCAATAAATTTTTTCGTGGACTTAAGAAGTAAACAGCAAGACTTTAAACAGCTAATTCTTTGTAAACAAAAAGATTCCCACCTTGAGTTAGCTATGAAAAGCATGAGCTCTCCTCACAATACAGAGGGAAGCTAACACCCCTGCTGATTATCAGTTTGTGATGTAGGGAGCATTAGTTGAATTAGCCTGAATACCTTCTGTGGCGTAAAGTGTTAGATATACTTTAAACTGTAAAGAGTCAAATGCTTAGGAAAGAATTCCCAACAAACTGTAAAAGGCTTTATTTGTGTTGTCAAAAATTAGTCACTAGAAACCAGTAACAACTCAAATTTTCCCTTGTGGTATGTTGCTTGCAAGAACAGTGCAGACTGTGTCACGCAAGTCTGAATCACAGGCAATCCGCACAATGTGGTATGGAATCACATTGTCCCTGTGCTGGCCTTTGGGAAGGATGGATGTTGTGGAGGTCCTTAGTCCAAAGAGGCTGTGGGCAATGAATCCAGGTAGATCTCCTGACTGAAGTAAATATATCACTAAAGCCATATTATCTAGGTCTGTCTCCCCTCTTACCTGCTTTGGGTCCACCAAGATGATCAGGAAATAGGACTCAGTAGTCCCTGCATCCTTCAGGATGTTGGGCATGTAAGACTAGACTCTTAGCACTTTGCAAGAAGAAAAATGACAGAGGGAAACATCCTGCTCTCACCTCTCTCCCCTTGCCAAACCCCACCACAAAACCCAAGAAATACTGTACACATGCCAGGGACAAACTCACTGTTTATTTCAAGCTACTGTTAAGAAGCTGTTATCTATTTAAAACTTCAAAGAAAGTTACAAAATCATAAGCACAAAAAACAGCAAAGGATGTGCTTTCCCCCACCATAACCACAGTATGACAAACTAGCAGGGACCTCAGCAATCAGAAAAACCCTAACCTTTGCTCTTTCTTCACAGAAGTTTTTAAGAATAAGACTCATAAATAATGAAACCATGCAGGACAGTAGATGAAGGAGCTCACAGTTTCGCTGTCAGAACCTGGCTTTCCCTTGACTTCCCTTGTAGTAAAGCTTTTCAAGTTGGATCTAGAGAAGACTTGTGCATGCAGAAATGTCTGGTTTTACTCAGTACCAGCAAATAGTGGACACCATACTTCTGATATGACAATGATAATTCACACATTCTCTTTCATAGTAGACATCATGTACCTGTAGTACTAGCCTGACTGCAAGTGACATGAAAGGAGGAAGGAATGAATACTCTCTTTTTTCCTCTCAGCCTGTTTGATTTGTGCATTTATATGCTTTTTGGGTAGAATTCCTTCTTTGCAATGATGCAGCAGCAGTAATGTGGAGAAAACAAGACCGGATATGGCAGAAAATGGCTGGACCGGTGTGTGGTCATTCTATCTATGTATTGTAGAAGAAACTTTGCAGGCAAGACCACGGTCAATGCTTAAGTCTGGATTGTGTGTTGGCATGGCTGCCCAAGAAGGGCACATCCAAGAGACCAGCCTTAGAGTGTCTCTTGCTTCAATGTGGCAGCCTACAAAATATCCTCAGGGTCATAGACATCTCCCTTATTTCACAGTCCATTTCACCACAAGGTTCTGGGGTCCTCCTGAGGAGGCCCTAGTGTTTGACTTGTCTGCTCTTTGTGCACTCCATGAGACAGACAGGGCTAAACACTTGAGGCCTGCTTGTCTGAGGCATAACTGCACAGGAAACATATGAATGCTTAGTCCTTTGCTACTGGCTAGATCATGCCCTGCCCAAAGGCTGAATTTGACTAGAGGTTTTGACTCCTTCATACTGGCACAGATGCTGTCTCAGTCTATGGGCTAGAAAAGAAACTGGTGGAGAAGTTAAGGTCCTGCAGGACTTGGGTATCAGGTTGGGAAGAGAGGTGAAATCTCCCTCTCACTTTATCAGTTCTGCCAGGTAGAGCCTTTGGACTCTGGTGATGAAGAAAGGAAAATGTCGTTTGGTTTGAAGAGGCAGTTTCTCTGCATGCCCTTTGGTGTTAGTTTCCTTTGTTTAGTGTCTGGGTATCATACATGACAATGGGAAAGAGAGAAATACTTTAGAAAAACAAACAAACAACTCCTCCCTCTCAAAAAAAAAAGGGAAAGAAAAAAAAGAAAAAGCAATAAGAGACTGTGGTTGTAAAACCACAAAAATTGGCAATGAGGCTCCAAGGCAAGTGTAAGCCTTGAAATTTCTTTTAGCTCTTACAAAAAAAAGGTCCAAACCAAAAAAACCCCAAAGCACAACAACTCTCTTTCCATGGATTCCAGCTTAATGATGCTCCCCCACACACTTTTTTTTTTAGGAAGATTTGAAAGAATTTTTTTAAGCTTTGGTGTAAGTATTTTTTTGCTTCTTTATGTTCTATAAAGAATGTTGAATGGTTTTTTTCCTGTTTGATTTTTACTTAGAAATTTAAGAAATGACAAGTCTCCTCTGTTATGGTTTCCCTGGTGATTTCCTGGATATCTCAGAGGATAGGTATTGATTTCTCTCTCAACAGAACAGCAGGAGTGAAAATGTTGATTCTTTAACAAAGAAAATCTTAATCAAAGCCTGTGTTAGTGGCTGAAAATAAGTAGTAATTTAAAAGAAAGAAAAAAAACCTAGGATAGTACCACTTTGCAGTTCCTTTTCCCCAGTTGTTTAGTTTTCACTCTCTTGACTTTTGTAATATCATGTGGTCAATCATGAGAGTCATTGACAGCAGACTTTCTAATACAAAAAGAGAAAAGTAAGGAGAAAGGAAAACACACAAGAGGGCTAATATTTGGAGAGAAGCAGTTCTTTGTGCTTCCAGCTCTGCATGTAACACACCCTGTGACCCTTCTGTAATTCAGTTCCTTTTTAGGTTAAGTGTGGATGAGAACACTTACATTATTTTTTGCCAAAGTGCACTCAGATGTAAGGTTGTAAAATTCTTCAGAAATTATTCTTCCTGTGTGTCAGAGAAGTGGTATTTGATTCTGTTTGTGTGTGAGGGTGACACAGCCCTGTTAGATTTTGTTGGTACCTGAAGGACACACAATAAAAAATGTATCAATGGGGAAAAGCAAAGCTGATAATTTTAGATGGTGTCCATTAGGTAATCTGGTTTGATTTTAGCGATACATATAAAAAAACCCAACTATCAGTATCCTGTCCCCGTACAGCATCTCCTTTTCATGGGTTACCCAAGGGGTGGCAAATAAAAAAAGGTATTTTCGGTTGCACCTCTGAGAAAGGGGACATCAGTGATCAGTTTTGGAAATTTTTGGTTGATAATCAGTTGTGGATGAGAGTGGGCATGGTAGGAAGGGTAGTGCAGGGCGAAGTGCATTTTTGACTATTGATGGTGCTGCTTTTTTAGTACAAGCTGATGAGAATCTGTAAATGCACCAGTGGGGCAGTGCTCTAGTACT